>NC_090255.1:42512795-42595295 GCF_037325665.1 Littorina saxatilis | reverse complement strand
CGGACGAGCAAAGGAATGATGAAATAACGGACGGAGAAGAAGACGACACTGGACAAAGAAAGTGACCACGGCGCTAGGACAAAAGCTAGGAGATTTTCATTTTGGGGAAAAAAACAACCAGCGTCCAAGCCAAGTAAACGATCAAAGCAAATGGAGGAGCAAAGGAATGATGAAATAGCGGACGAAGAAGAAGTCAAGCTGCAGAAGATGCGCAGACGAGGACATATATTTGCAAACCTTCATCCGGCCCTTTGGCCTCCGATGCCACTGACTTGGTGCTAACATAAACAAACAAGGGGACGGTTGGTTGTTGGCGTTTAACGTCCCTTCAACCTATTGGGCTAAGCAGAACCGACAAACAACAGGACGATCACTGGGCCACACACACACATACACACACTGACTGGCACACACACACTCACACACACACACACACACCATCAAACCAACCAACGCACTTTTCCGGCGTCACAAGGAGAAAAGCAAAACTTGATCCCGGGTTATTGTTGTGGTCAGTCACAAGCACTTTCAACTCAAAGCCATGACGTTCCCTACACGAGACTTATGTGCGTTTCGATTCATTCAAAGATGCAAAGATTTTCGTTGTTGATACAAAGGGACTTGACGCTCACTTTCTGCACGCTGAGAACGCCACTTCCTGCAGTGACGCTGAGAACGTTCAAAAATACCATCAAAATATTGATTCTGCCCTACAGCGTTTTAGTTGGTCCATGATGGGTCCAACCATTTGTTTTCCTAATTTATGTCAAGCCTCTGATGCCAAGAAATTGAGTGAAGCCGACCCGCTTTGAATTTTCAACTGTAATAACTAATATGACTAAGGAGTTACGCCCCTTATCCGTTCGTTTTCAAAGCCTTGTGTAGGGAACGTCATGGCTTTGAGTTGAAAGTGAGTCACAAGCAGCCAAACATCTTGTTTTGACAGTGTTTTGCGATTCAAACAGATACCCGAGCTGAAAGTCATACAGTACCCGGCTTTGCGTGCCCCACACCCACCCGACACATTTTGTGCAGAAAGCCTGTCTGGGCAAGCGGGTGACTGCGACCTGCACTTTGCCTTGTTTTGCAACTCCGCATGACTAGACTTTTTCTTGCTTTTTTCACCCATGTCGAAACAAACTTGACTGGGTCCCGGGTAGCTCTGGTGGTTGTAGGGGCGATGAAAAACAAGATCCAACCCATGCGCCGTAATATGCTCTATTTTCTGTGAGTCCTACCCATGCCACCCCTACCCCACCCCCCCCGGCCCCCCCACACACACAAACACAAACTGTTTGTGTGGTCGTGTGCCGTTTTTGCAAGCTTTCTGACTGGATCAAAGAGACAACTCTTAAGTAAACGAAGCTCTTTTTTTGTTCATAATCTTACTATCATATGTTTGTTCACTTGAAAAAACAAATAGGTCGATGCGGTACCAGCGAATTAGAGCTAAGCTAAGTTCGTTTTTTGCCCATTTATCATTTGTTTATCGGTCCACTTCAAATACCCCAAGGTTGCTGTACAAGTCAATGTTAACTTCGTGTTGTGTATTATTAACATTTTCGATAACTAGAACATGCCTTGGTGGTTTTAGGCTGCAGCCTCAGTCGTATGTGCATACAAATCTCCACAGCTGTGTTTCCGAGTGTCAAGAGTTTGTTTCCGAGACATCCGTTGTGTACTAGAATCATACAGACATCATAACCTGAACTATATCGCGGCGACTTTCCACTCTTCGGCCATTCTTCCACACAACACTTTGCCGCCGTGCTTTGTTGTGTTGTATGATACAGCCATCACGGCCTGACCTAATATTATCCTCTCTTGCACACAATTAACACCGCGACTGGTGTGCTTTAGTGTGTTGTATGATAGACATCACGGCCTGACCTAATAGTATCCACACTTGCACACAATTAACACCGCGACTGGTGTGCCTTAATTAGTGTGTTGTATGATAGACATCACGGCCTGACCTAATAGTATCCACACTTGCACACAATTAACACCGCGACTGGTGTGCTTTAGTGTGTTGTATGATACAGCCATCACGGCCTGACCTAATATTATCCTCTCTTGCACACAATTAACACCACGACTGGTGTGCTTTAGTGTGTTGTATGATACAGACATCATGGCCTGACCTATTATTATCCACTCTTGCACACAATTAACACCGCGACTGGTGTGCTTTAGTGTGTTGTATGATACAGACATCATGGCCTGACCTATTATTATCCACTCTTGCACACAATTAACACCGCGACTGGTGTGCTTTAGTGTGTTGTATGATACAGACATCATGGCCTGACCTATTATTATCCACTCTTGCACACAATTAACACCGCGACTTGTGTGCTTTAGTGTGTTGTATGATACAGACATCATGGCCTGACCTATTATTATCCACTCTTGCACACAATTAACACCACGACTGGCGTGCTTTAGTGTGTTGTATGATACGGACATCATGGCCTGACCTAATAGTATCCACACTTGCACACAATTAACACCGCGACTGGTGTGCTTTAGTGTGTTGTATGATACGGACATCACGGCCTGACCTAATATTATCCTCTCTTGCACACAATTAACACCGCGACTGGTGTGCTTTAGTGTGTTGTAAGATACAGACATCACGGCCTGACCTAATATTATCCTCTCTTGCACACAATTAACACCGCGACTGGTGTGCTTTAGTGTGTTGTATGATACGGACATCACGGCCTGACCTAATATTATCCACACTTGCACACAATTAACACCGCGACTGGTGTGCTTTAGTGTGTTGTATGATACGGACATCACGGCATTACCTATTATTATCCACTCTTGCACACAATTAACACCACGACCTGCTTAATTGTGTTTTATAATACAGACACTAACCTGACCTAATTCTATCCGCTCAGGTCATGATATCGGTACGACAAAACACAATCAGCTATCGGTCTCCAGTCTTCCACACAGTTATAACACTGTGACCTAGCTACGTTAGTGTTTTTATGATACAGACACTATGACTCACTTCACCTAATACTGTTCATTATGTGTGTGACCTAATGTATTGTGTTGTATCATACCCATATAACGTAACTTGACCAAACGTAACACGTACTCTAGTCTTCCACCCTTACACACACCATTGTGACTTGTTTCGTTCCCTTTATTGAATTTAACGCCCTCTTGGATCATATTGGTCAATATGGGGTATGCTATGTTGGTTCGCAAAAAACTGCTTTAAAAGTGTTAACGTTATTTATATCTCCAACTCAGAATGTGCAAATCTTTACGGCTGTGCTTTCTACATTAGCGCTCAGTGGTTAATTAAAGATTATTCAGTTGGTCACTGATGAGAAAAAACGTGTCACTACAGCCTAACTGTGCAACTGCATAGCTTGACGAGAGGTATGTCGTCATCCCCAATACCTACCTGTACCACTTACGGGTTTTACATTTTTGGAAGTTAGACAAAGCCAGTAAGGTAAAATATATTAAAGTCTTCATTGCCAAAATTCGTCTCATGATGTTTTCTAATAGCTTCTGATATATATTCATGCACAGGCGTTAAGTTCCAAGTTTTATTAATCCTTTAACCGTTTTTGAGGCACAGAGGATGACTTCTGTTATATGAAAAAAGAGAAATATTTCATTACAACTACACATTTCAATTCGTTAATTCAACAACTACAAAATATGAAAAATAGTTTAAAAAAACCTTCCCGAATTTAATATATAATGTATAATATTGTTGTATACAACACGTACACAGTGTGATTGAGCAAACGCTCAAAGTTCTTTTCCTACAGGCACACAAACCAGTTTCAGACTGAGGACACTACCATTACCGAGTGTAATGTTAGCCTTTGTTGCATCATAGACATAAATAAAGATCCCTGGTTGCGTGAAGAACTGATGTCATCATCTTGGGATTGTGGACCCACGGTGTGTGTGTGTGAGTGTGTGTGTGTGAGTGTGTGTGTGAGCCAAGCTTAGCAGTGGAATGTCCTGGCCAAACCGGCGGCGCGTAAAGCTGAACGATGTGACAGAAAGTGACGGAAATGAAATACTAATCTAAGCATAATATTTGTGTTTACTCTCTCTCTCTCTCTCTCTCTCTCTCTCTCTCTCTCTCTCTCTCTCTCTCTCTCTCTCTCTCTCTCTCTCTCTTTTTTCTACAATCCGATTGTCTTGTCCTCTCTCGTCTTTACTTCATTACGTTCAATTGTTTAAATGTGTAGAAGTCGCCCCAATACCAATTGTGAGAGAAGTCCGAATGGCAAATACTCCACATCTCCCAGTCAATCGTGCCATCCTTAATATCAACCAACCCCCTACCCCCCCCCCTCCCCCGCACACACACACAAAAGGGGGAGGGGGTGGGCAAGGGAAAATTCCTTCTTCGACTTTCCAGCAAGTTGTCGACCGACAACCAAAGCTATTCAAACAAGCAAGCAAGCGAGAGCCTCAGCAGGCAAGCAAGCAAACCTCCCCTCCCCCTCCCTTCCATCAACACCACACACACACTATCCCTTCTCTCGCCCCCCCCCCCCCCCCCCCCAAGGCATCTGTCCTTCACTGACCGAGTTAAATTCAAAAGAGAAAGGGAGACGTTGGAATATTCTCGTCCTTTCTCGACACTGAACAGCGCGACTTTAGCCTCGGGCGAAAAAAAAGTTGGAAAACAGACGACTCGAAGGGAAAAACATCGATACGGTGTAAAAATAGCTTTCAGCTCTGTTGGGGGAAAACCCCAAACTAACACGTGACGAAAAGCGGGGGAAAAGGAGTGAGAGCCCGCTGTGGTTGTGCTGGTGTCAATTTGTTTTAAACTTTGGCTCTTGTTGTGTTTTGATAGGAAGAACGAAAACAACTTTGCAAAAGAGAGAGAGAGAGAGAGAGAGAGAGAGAGAGAGAGAGAGAGAGAGAGAGAGACAGAGATACAGAGAGAGACACAGAGAGAGAAAGAGACAGAGACAGAGAGAGAGAGAAAGAGAGAGAGACAGACAAGGAGACAGGGAGACAGAGAGAGAGAGAGAAAGAGAGAGACACAGAGAGAAAGAGAGAGAGAGAGACTGAGAGAGAGAGAGAGAGATCAAATCAAATCAAATCAAATCAAATTTTATTTTTCGAGGGTTGTGGCGTAAGCAATACAACGAGCTTTTTTTCAACCAGCCCTCGCCCAGAGAGGGGACTAATCTAATCACATATTTACACGGATATTAACGTAGAAAAAAAGGTAGAGAAAAACAACAACATATGAATATTTACACATTACATATTATACACAAATATAAAGCGTCGTATATGTAACGTAGTGAAAACAATGCTGAATACACATGCATGAGTAAATGTGTTATTAATTTGAGTGTTTTTGTGTGGATATAATGAACACTGATGCTTTGGACAAATGAAAATATAACCAAACGAAGTCTTCCATCACTGTGATTTTTCGTAATTTAACATTAAATACAGTGAAAGGTGTTTTTTGAAAGTATTGAGACTCATTGGGACTCTCACAAATTCCGGGAGAGAATTCCACAGGACGCTACCAGAATAGGCTAAGCTTGATTTGAAGAGATCTATCCTTGGAATTGGGACGTTAAACTTTCGGTTTGGTTTCACTTTAAAGTTTGCAACGAAAGTTCGTGGAAAGAGAGAGAGAGAGAGAGAGAGAGAGAGAGAGAGAGAGAGAGAGAGACAGAGACAGAGACAGACAGACAGACAGACAAATAGACATGGAGAGAGACAGAGAGAGAGAGAAAGAGACAGGGAGACAGACACAGAGAGAGAGAGAGAGAGAGAGAGAGAGAGAGAGAGAGACAGAGACAGACAGACAAGGAGACAGAGAAAGAAAGAGAGAGACACAGAGAGAAAGAGAGAGAGAGTGAAAGAGAGAGAGAGAGAGAGAGAGAGAGAGAGAGAGAGAGAGAGAGAGAGAGAGAGAGAGAGAGAATGTATGTAGTTGTGCTGATGTTTATTGTTGATATGGTCCAAGAGAAGGGATGGTCTACACCATGTAAAGGTCAGGCCAGATCTGAGATATAGAGCGGAACTATTTCCACGCGGTCTTGCTACAAACCATGAATAGTACTAACCCAGATGAGGGTTTTCAGTGGAGGGCCGACCCTATTTTATTGCCACCGATCGTAGAACGTGTTTTGACCCTTTCATAAAAACTAACAAAAACAAAAACACAAGTATTAAACAAAACATTTGAAAAATGACAAAACTCTATTTAGCACAATTTAAAAGGAAAGCTAGCTACTCTTCTCCCACATCTAGGGGAACGAAGCTCGCAAGAGTTCCTGGCAAGAAAAAGCCACATGGGTTAGCTGTGTAGAAAAGAAAAGCAAACTTTTAATCTAAAATAATAAAGTGAACATAGAATGTCACTGACCTACCGCCGAACCCTAAATGTTAGGACCTTGTCATCGGGAAACTTTGTTTGTTTGTTTTGCCTAGTCAATCTGTAGACCGAAAATCAAACTCAAAAATAAGTTGTTTTGTTCTCCCATCCCATGGCTAGGGTGTCAAAGGGAGACAATACTGACCGATCGTCACACCTCTCACACCGTCAGTGTACGTGTGACTCACCAGATAACACATTTCACGCGGTAATATATCTTGCGTCCAAACTGACCTGTCTGGGGCCAGGTGGACTCCATCTCTTGTTGACTGTATGTATGTTAGTCTTTGTCTGTCTGTGTCTCTGTCATTCTTCTGTCTTTTTGTAAACATCTATGTCCTAATTCTGTCTTTCTGTAAACATCTATGTCCTAATTCTGTCTTTCTGTAAACATCTATGTCCTAATTCTGTCTTTCTGTAAACATCTATGTCCTACTTCTGTCTTTCTGTAAACATCTATGTCGTACTTCTGTCTTTCTGTAAACATCTATGTCCTACTTCTGTCTTTCTGTAAACATCTATGTCGTACTTCTGTCTTTCTGTAAACATCTATGTCATTCTTCTGTCTTTCTGTAAACATCTATGTCCTACTTCTGTCTTTCTGTAAACATCTATGTCGTACTTCTGTCTTTCTGTAAACATCTATGTCGTACTTCTGTCTTTCTGTAAACATCTATGTCGTACTTCTGTCTTTCTGTAAACATCTATGTCGTACTTCTGTCTTTCTGTAAACATCTATGTCCTACTTCTGTCTTTCTGTAAACATCTATGTCCTATTTCTGTCTTTCTGTAAACATCTATGTCGTACTTCTGTCTTCCTGTAAACATCTATGTCGTACTTCTGTCTTTCTGTAAACATCTATGTCGTACTTCTGTCTTCCTGTAAACATCTATGTCCTACTTCTGTCTTTCTGTAAACATCTATGTCGTACTTCTGTCTTTCTGTAAACATCTATGTCCTACTTCTGTCTTTCTGTAAACATCTATGTCCTACTTCTGTCTTTCTGTAAACATCTATGTCGTACTTCTGTCTTTCTGTAAACATCTATGTCCTATTTCTGTCTTTCTGTAAACATCTATGTCCTAATTCTGTCTTTCTGTAAACATCTATGTCCTACTTCTGTCTTTCTGTAAACATCTATGTCGTACTTCTGTCTTTCTGTAAACATCTATGTCGTACTTCTGTCTTTCTGTAAACATCTATGTCGTACTTCTGTCTTTCTGTAAACATCTATGTCCTACTTCTGTCTTTCTGTAAACATCTATGTCGTACTTCTGTCTTTCTGTAAACATCTATGTCGTACTTCTGTCTTTCTGTAAACATCTATGTCCTACTTCTGTCTTTCTGTAAACATCTATGTCGTACTTCTGTCTTTCTGTAAACATCTATGTCCTACTTCTGTCTTTCTGTAAACATCTATGTCCTACTTCTGTCTTTCTGTAAACATCTATGTCCTACTTCTGTCTTTCTGTAAACATCTATGTCCTACTTCTGTCTTTCTGTAAACATCTATGTCCTACTTCTGTCTTTCTGTAAACATCTATGTCCTACTTCTGTCTTTCTGTAAACATCTATGTCCTACTTCTGTCTTTCTGTAAACATCTATGTCCTACTTCTGTCTTTCTGTAAACATCTATGTCCTGCTTCTGTCTTTCTGTAAACATCTATGTCCTACTTCTGTCTGTACCAATGTTTATACGTCTGTTTTGTTGTTTGTGTACGTGTCCGTCCTGCCAGTTAAGTCTCCATTTCTTATTGTCCAATTGCTGTCATTATCTCTGTCCTACTTTTTTCTCTATGTAAACATCTATGTCCTGCTTCTGTCTGTATCCATATGTTATACGTCTGCCTGTTTGTTTATCTACTTGTTATAGTTGTCTACGTGTCCTACTTGCCAGTTAGGTCTCCAATATCTTATTGTCCAATTGCTTTCATAATGTTTGTATCTCTGTCCTACTTTTTTTTCTATGTAACATCTATGTCCTGCTTCTGTGTGTATCCAAGTCCTACGTCTGTTTTATGGTTTGGCTACTTGTTCTGCCTGCCAGTTAAGTCTCCCCATTTCTTATTGTCAAGCTGACTAACATTGACGGGTTCCTTAAGCAGAAAGAAGACTGAACTCTTTTCAAGAGAAAGAGAGAGAGAGAGACTGAAAGAGAGAGAGAGAAAGAGAGAGAGAGAGAGAGAAAGAGAGAGCGAGAGAGAGAGAGAGAGAAAGAGAGAGAGAGAGAAAGAGAGAGAGAGAGAGAGAGAGAGAGAGAGAGAACAAAAAGAGAGAGAGAAAGAGATAGAGAGAGAGAGAGAGAGACAATGCCAATTCTGTATTTTTCGAGGGTTACAGGAATAAGCATAGATATACTTTTTTTGCATCTGGCCCTCGCCCTAAAGAGGGACTAATCTACTACTAATCTACTACTAATATACTACTAATATACTACTAATCTTCTACGAAAGACTCATTACGTAAATATATATTGTAAGGGGAGAAAAAACACAACAACAACAACAACAACAACAACAACAACAACAACAACAACAACAACAACAACAACAACAACAACAACAGAGAGAGTGGAAGACAATGAAAAACACACATCTTTTAAAACACCTGCAGTAGTCTACTCATAACAACAAAAAACATCCTTGTTGGATATCTCGAGAGAAAAAAGTCAAGACAAGGGTAGAGGTAAGTAAGGGTGGGAGGCTGAACACACACACAGCAGTAGTCCACACATAACATCAAAAACATCCTGGTCTAATCAGTCGTACAAAAAATGAGGTCAGCATTAGTCATGGCTATTTTTGTCGTGTACCACCTCACGTGTGTGTGTGTCTATGCCTTCATTGATTATCTATCTGTGTGTCCATGCATTGCATATGACGGCTCACAAGTGCCACCACAATAGACTGAGTAACCATTTCCACGTTCAAGTTTTATGAATGCTTACTTGCGCCGAAACCAGAAAATTGCAATGGTGACGTGGAAAATAAAATGTCATGAGAATCGTCAACGTTGTTTGACCGTCAAATTGGCACTTATGTACATACGAAGCACAATGGAAACAAACCCGAAAAATTTGAAATACAAAACTTAATTAATCTTAAAATCGTTAATTTAACGTCACTCTGTAAAAACATTGGCGACATTAATTTTGTCTTGATACAAATCGACATGATTACCTATAAGGCCTAAAAAAAAAAATAGGTGTGGTTACGGTAACCCGACCTACCCTATTTTTAGGGGCCGACCCTATAACTTTTTATTACATTTGTCAAAAAAACAAAAAAAACAAAAAAACCCACCCGAGTGCAGAAAACGCAATGAAAGCGACAGCGCTCGAGTCGCACACTTATTTCCCTGTCAAGTAGATTTAATTTGTACACATTAGAAAAAAAAGTAAAAAAAACCCCAGTGATTGCCTACCTTCCTACCCTATTTTTGTGTGGCTATGTTACCTCAACCACACCTATTTTTTTGTTGTGCCTAATAAGGGACAGTTTAAAATGTTTTTGAATCGGTTTTTGTGTTATTGCAAGAGCCAAATCCGATAATTTAGAATTATTACGAGAAGAGAAGAAGAACAACAATGTTCACTAATATTTAAGAATAATAATAATAAATAACTTTTCTATAGCGCGAGTCCCATCAATTGGCTCCAGGCGCTTAAATATTTGCCTTTCTTTGGCGAAAATTTTAACAATCCGGTATTTGCGACATCGCCCAACAGAAAAAAACTGACAATTTAACTCTATCACGGTAAGAAACAATGGCAATTTTCACTGATAATTGCAATTTTCACGTGTTAATTAAAATGATCTTATTTTGGCGTCAGTTACCCTCCATAGGTAATGTTGAACTAGAGTCAAGCAGCAGGTTTCAGTGACGCTTACCTTGGCGGGGAAGGCCAGCTTTGTTTGATGTTGGTATGTTGAGAATGTGGAGCATGACAATTAATAGTTCTGCACTTCGCTGGGTGACTTGACGTCGATCGTGCGCTGACTAAACTATGAATATGAAAATCTGCACTGGTGTTTAAGTTTATGATAGGGGTGTGCCATTTCTAGTGTTCAATGAAAATCTGCACTGGTGTGTAAGTTTATGATAGGGGTGTGCCATTTCTAGTGTTCAATGCGTATGTCTCATATAAATCTACAGTGGTGACTCGGTCAGTTGTTATGTCATTGCTAAATACACCCTAATAATGATTTTTGACGTATCCAACAAAGCTTAAAATAACTGACGCCCATCGTGTTCGTCGCACAGTGTGATCGACCGAAGTCCATTGTCTCTGTATGATGTCTGAACAATGACAACTCTTGTACTGTGGTTAGAACTGAAAGTTGCTGTCTATCTGTGTGGATTACTCTGGCGGCGAATACCACACTACATTGGGGTGTGCACCTTAAAGATCCCACGATTGACAAAAGGGTCTTTCCTGGCAAAATTGTATAGGCAAAGACAAAAATGTCCACCAAAATACCCGTGTGACTTGGAATAATAGGCCGTGAAAAGTAGGATATGCGCCGAAATGGCTGCAATATGCTGGCCGATGTGAATGCGTGATGTATTGTGTAAAACAAAATCCATCTCACACGGCATAAATAAATCCCTGCGCCTTGAATATGTGCGCGATATAAATTGCATAAAACAAAAAATAAAAAAAATCCCTGCGCTTAGAACTGTACCCACGGAATACGCGCGATATTACCCAATATTGACGGACTGTGTGATGACATCTTCTGCTATGGTCTGTTGAGACAGTGATATCAAAATCGAGACCGGAGGTCAAGATTTTGATATCACTGTCGAAACAGACCAAAAGCAGAAGATATCATCACACAGTCAGTCAATGTTAGATATATTGCTAATTCTCTGGACATTTTGTATTTACTGTAAAGAAATTACAAAAGTATTTGTGTCAGTTTTGGCTGTTCCATATCCCTCCCTCTGATTATTGCTTCTTTTTGTTCACTCTTTTCTTGTACTTTTCAGTATTTCAAAATGTCTTTTCTTTCAAAAAGTCTTTAGTCACTTGCTCAACTAAATTCTGGGATCATTACATTTTCATATATATTTGTTTGTTTTTAAATTTAGGTGTTTTTGTTTTTGAAGTGGGGAAGCAATAAAGAGGTCGTCGATATCAAAACTGATATCGACGGAAATGTCGTCGATATCACTTTTGCACTGAGCTCAGTTTTGCCCAATTGACCAATGGAAATCCACGTAACATATGAAATAGCAATATTACCCAATATTGACGGACTGTGTGATGATATCTTCTGCTATGGTCTGTTGAGACAGTGATATCAAAATCGAGACCGGAGGTCGAGATTTTGATATCACTGTCGAAACAGACCAATAGCAGAAGATATCATCACACAGTCCGTCAATGTTAGATATATTGCTAATTCTCTGGACATTTTTTATTTACTGTAAAGAAATTACAAAAGTATTTGTCTCAGTTTTGGCTGTTCCATATCCCTCCCTCTGATTATTATTTCTTTTTGTTCACGTTTTTCTGTACTTTTCAGTATTTTAAAATGTCTTTTCTTTCAAAAAGTCTTTAGTCACTTGCTCAACTACATTCTGGGATAATTACATTTTCATATATATTTTTTTGTTTTTAAATTTAGGTGTTTTTGTTTTTGAATTGGGGAAGCAATAAAGAGGTCGTCGATATCAAAACTGATATCGACGGATCGAAATGTCGTTGATATCACTTTTGCGCTGAGCTCAATTTTGCCCAATTGACCAATGGAAATCCACGTAACATATGAAATAGCAATATAAGCCTCATATTGATTGATTGATTGACTGCATGAGCACGCGTACCTAACATGTGTACACAGCGCGGCCAAGTGAACATAGCGTAGATAAGTGGTCAAGTTTTGTAAGTGTACCTGCCAAGTGCACTGCCAGACAGTGGTATTGATAGTGATGAAAGCACAGTGGCATGTTACAGGTAGCAACCACTGCATTCTGTAGACGCCCTCCGGGCCGCTACGCTATACATAACTCAGTGGTAACAACTGCAGTCTGACGTAATATGAAGGTCTGCCTGTCATTTATGAAACACATCTTTCTCGATCGTCTCTCCTCTGGTCTTTACTCTGTCCAGCCTGGTGTCTTTCCAGCTCGATAAGTGGTCAAGTTTTGTAGATAAGTGGTCAAGCAGTTTTGTGGATAAGTGGTCAAGTTTTGTGGATAAGTGGTCAAGTTTTGTGGATAAGTGGTCAAGTTTTGTGGATAAGTGGTCAAGTTTGGTAGATAAGTGGTCAAGTTTGGTAGATAAGTGGTCAAGTTTGGTAGATAAGTGGTCAAGTTTGGTAGATAAGTGGTCAAGTTTTGTAGTTAAGTGGTCAAGTTTGGTAGATAAGTGGTCAAGTTTTGTAGATAAGTGGTCAAGTTTTGTAGATAAGTGGTCAAGTTTGGTAGATAAGTGGTCAAGTTTGGTAGATAAGTGGTCAAGTTTTGTAGATAAGTGGTCAAGTTTTGTAGATAAGTGGTCAAGTTTTGTAGATAAGTGGTCAAGTTTGGTAGATAAGTGGTCAAGTTTTGTAGATAAGTGGTCAAGTTTTGTAGATAAGTGGTCAAGTTTGGTAGATAAGTGGTCAAGTTTTGTGGATAAGTGGTCAAGTTTTGTGGATAAGTGGTCAAGTTTTGTGGATAAGTGGTCAAGCAGTTTTGTGGATAAGTGGTCAAGTTTTGTGGATAAGTGGTCAAGTTTTGTGGATAAGTGGTCAAGTTTTGTGGATAAGTGGTCAAGTTTTGTGGATAAGTGGTCAAGTTTTGTGGATAAGTGGTCAAGTTTTGTGGATAAGTGGTCAAGTTTTGTGGATAAGTGGTCAAGTTTTGTAAGTGTATTTGCCAAGTGCACTGCCAAACAGTTGTATCGCTAGTCGGATGAAAGCGCATTGGCTTGTTACAAGAAGAACACTGAGTTATATAAATGCACTCTACGCTATATACATAACTCAGTGGTAACAACTGCAGTCTGACGAAATACGAAGGTCCGCCTGTCATTTATGAAACACATCTTTCTCGATCGTCTCTCCTCTGGTCTTTTTCCTGTTCTGCCTGTCTAAGTCTCTCTTTCGGTGCTCTCTCTCTCTCTCTCTCTCTCTCTCTCTCTCTCTCTCTCTCTCTCTCTCTCTCTCTCTCTCTCTCTCTCTCTCTCTCTCTCTCTCTCTCTCTCTCTCTGTCTCTCTTTCTCTTGTCCCAAGCATAGATGTGTATTACATATCTCTGTCCCAAGATAGGCCAATTGGTTCTAAGAGGACGTTAAAACTAATTATCATCATCATCTCTTTCTCTCTCTTTCTCTATCTCTCTCTCTCTCTCTCTCTCTCTCTCTCTCTCTCTCTCTCTCTCTCTCTCTCGCTCTTTCTCGCTCTCTTTCTTTATTAGTTTATAAGTTGAAGTTATCATAATTATGAGGTGTGCGCTTATTGTGAGGCTGTACATTTCCCTTTCCACGCACTGTCAGTCACATTCGCTGTGTCAATGGGTTGTGAGCAGTGAGCGCCAGACGGAACACTACGCTGAGCGCTCATTGGCTGAGTCGCTGCTCATTGACTCGCGACGCATGGCCGGGGAACTCGTCTCTGGTTCAGTGGAATTTTTCATTCACGATGCGGAAATGTACACGCACACGCTGAATTACGCGGCGATCGACTGATTAGTCTTTGAACATCTGGAGCGCACTGAACTGAGGCTTTTCCAAGACTTTTGTAAAACTTTGTGAGCTCTGAGTTTAAATCGGGCCACTTGGCTAAATATAACTCTCTGTCTCTCTCTGTTTCTTTCTGTGTCTCTCTCGGTCTGTTTCTGTCTCTCTCTCTCTGTCTCTGTCTGTCTATCTGTCTGTCTGTCTGTTTGTCTGTCTCTGTCGGTCTCTCTCTCTCTCTCTCTCTCTCTTTCTCTGTCTGTCTCTGTCTCTCTCCCCCTCTCTCCCTCCCGCGATACACACAGCCCTTCTTTCATAGTAACAGCCGCATAACCGAAGGAACATTTGTCCAATCATTTAAAAGGATAGAGTATCACTAAGTATGTGAGTGTGTGTGTGTGTGTGTGTGTGTGTGTATGTGTGTGTGTGTGTGTGTGTGTGACTGTGTGTGTGACTGTGTGTGTGTGTGTGTGTGTGTGTGTGTGTGTGTGTGTGTGTGTGTGTGTGTGTGTGTTAGGCAAACATAAATTCAATATTACCATCCACTTTTAAAAACAATACACGTGTTGTGGATATGTGTGTTAATACATAATATGGCCGTTTTACTATAAATTAGAAACAAAAACTAAGGTGTTCTTACCGCCTTAAAGTGAGCAAAAATAACGTTTTCGTAGAGGAAACGCTTGAAGTTTGAAAGACAGAGAGTTTGGTAACAAACTGACAATTCATTTCTTCAAAGTATATCTTCAGTGACTGATTATTCTTTTAGGTCTACAGCGTGTGCGTAAAGGCAGTTATGCAAGTGAATCTGTGAATATTCTTAATTAAGCTTTTCCTTGCACTCTAGCCTTAATCTGTGAAGATCTCTTGTGAATCAGAAATCTATTACAACTGATAATAGTGTAGATCTATACATTCTGTGAAGCCAAATAACGCTCAGAGTTAATCAGTTACTGATGATTCTGGTCTGATACTGTGTCCGCTATTATCAAGTTGGGTATACCTATGCTTATTCTGTTACCCTCGTAAAATAAAGAATAATTGTCATTGTCATTGTCATTGTCTCTCTGTCTGTCTGTCTCTCTCTGTCTTTGTCTCTCTCTCTGTCTGTCTGTCTGTCTGTCTCTCTGTCTGTCTCTCTCTTGTCTTGTTTAGTTTGTTTTTTCTCTTAATTTTGTGAGGTAGAGCTCTAGTTGATGAAGATGTGGTTTCTTTTTGTTAGTGTGTTATGTTTTTCTTTTGGTGTTTAATTAAATACACTGTTTGCTGTGCCTGCGTGCACTCTCATTGTGCGTGTGACTTAATTGTGTATTTGTGTTTGCTTAAATGCCCTATGGGCCTAAAGCCGAAATAAAACATTGAAACCTTGTCTCTCTCTCTCTCTCTCTGTCTGTCTGTCTCTCTCTCTTTCTGTCTCTCTCCCCCCTCTCTCTGTCTGTCTGTCTCTCTCTCTGTCTCTGTCTGTCTGTCTGTCTCTCTCTCTCAGTCTGTCTCTGTCTCTGTCTCTCTCTCCTTCTTTCTCTCTCTCCCTCTCTCTCTCTTTCTCTCTCTCTCTCTCTAACAAGAACTATCTCTCCTAACAATGCGTCATATGGAGAAAGTATGCGCCAATTACAGGCCGAAGAGTGAGATGTGAGAACAACACTGGGTGTGTCCAGTCGGACTCCATGCTGCTATGTTGATACTGAAGAAAGAGAGTAGTTCTACACAACTCGTCATAAAAAAACCTATACACATACATTTATCTGTAGATCTGCGTGATGCGGCCAGTTATAGTAAAACCAAGTACATTGCCAGAAAGGTAATTGATCACCCTACCGTATGAAATAAAGAGTTTCATTTTTCATTAATTAGTGTTTATGCAATGTACCGGAGACCTAGGACACCCCCAGCCCCCAAAATCAAATTCGCTAAAAGCAAATTTGCAGACGCTAAAATACACAAAAAATCAAAATAAGTAAGAGTGACCCCGTTTTTGATCTCAGATTGAAGAACAACTCATTTTCGACTCGTACACATTTATTTGGTTTAGCTGTTGTGCCTAGCAGTGTTGTTTTGCCATTTTGAAGAAGACAGGTGTCAGCCTCGTCAGAAGCCGTAAAAGGTCTGTTTTGGCGTCATTTCTCGTGGGCTATGTGGGTAAAAATAAACCTGTTGTTTTGTAATGGCTCATTGTATTGCTTTTAAATTAAACAAGCGTATTGATAACACAATTGCCCAAAAGTGTGTAAAATATCATGGCGTTTTGATGAGGTATTTTTTTATGAACTGGATGTTTTCAGACAAGTTTGATTAAATTGCAATAACTTTTTACAGTATAGTTGCAAAAATTCAGCATTTTGCACACTTCAACACAAATGAATATTACAATTGGGGATCAGTTTTGGTACAAAGTTGGCACAATAAGACGACAGAAGAACCCGCTTTAAGCCCTCCAGTAATCTGCCAAACATTCTGTCATATTCGGAAAAAGAGTCCTAAAATGGAGGTAACTTGATTTACAAACGTTATGAACTCACGAAAACAACTCTTAAGTCTTCAAATGGGGAATGGGGGTGGGGTGTCTTAAAAAAGCCGGAGGGTGGGGTGTCTTAAAAAGGCTGGAGGGTGGGGTGTCTTAAAAAAGCTGGAGGGTGGGGTGTCTTAAAAAGGCTGGAGGGTGGGGTGTTTTAAAAAGGCTGGAGGGTGGGGTGTCTTAAAAAGCCTGGAGGGTGGGGTGTCTTAAAAAAGCTGGAGGGTGGGGTGTCTTAAAAAAGCTGGAGGGTGGGGTGTCTTAAAAAGGCTGGAGGGTGGGGTGTCTTAAAAAGGCCGGAGGGTGGGGTGTCTTAAAAAAGCCGGAGGGTGGGGTGTCTCAAGTTAAAAAGGCTGGAGGGTGGGGTGGAGTGGGTTTCATATTGCACTGCATTATGAGAGAGAAGAAGCCAGAACCACTGGCTCAAGCGCTCAGTGGAAGTGCACATTTTATTTGCTCTCAATAGGCTACTGTTGAGCCTCAACGTAACCGTTGGGAGGGGCGGCAGTAGCGTTGCATAATTATGACGCCACACAGAGACGCAGACACACACAGCGCACGCACACACTCACACACAGCGCACGCACACACACACACACAGCGCACGCACACACACACACACACAGCGCACGCACACACACACAGCGCACGCACACACACACAGCGCACGCACACACACACGCACACACACACACAGCGCACGCACACACACTAACTGTGATTAAACCAGACCAAACCGGACTAAACAAGAACAGGGGAAATGATTCGCGAGTCTCTTCCGGTTTTTGTCCTCTATAATTGGCTAACGCCGCTAGCGTAAAGCTTTGATTTGTGCATACGGCTGTATCAGGTTTTTTACTTCACCGAGAAGAGAGAGAGAGAGAGAGAGAGAGAGAGAGAGAGAGAGAGAGAGAGAGAGAACTCAAAACTCAGAACTCAGAAATGGTTTACTGTGAAGCCATCGGCCCGTGCACAGATTGGGAGGGGGGGGGGGGGGGGGGGAGGGGGAATCGAAACGATTGCAATGTGTACATAGAATAATATCATGGATAACCATGTTATTTATTCACTCCAACACTTGAGAGAGAGAGAGAGAGAGAGAAAGAGAGAGAGAGAGAGAGAGGGAGAGAGAGAGAGAGAGAGAGAGAGAGAGAAAGAGAGAGAGAGAGAGAGAGAGGGAGAGAGAGGGAGAGAGAGAGAGGGAACTAAAGAGAGACAGAGAGAGAGAGAGAGAGAGAGAGAGAGAGAGAGAGAGAGACAAGAGAGAGATAGAGAGAAAGAGACAGACAGAGACAGAGATACAGAATCAGAGAGAGATAGAGAGAGAGACAGACAGAGAGAGACAGAGTCAGAGAATCAGAGAGCGAGAGAGACAGAGAGAGAGAGAGAGAGAGAGAGAGACAGAGACAGAGACAGAGAGAGACAGAGACAGCCGGAGAGACAGAGACAAGAGAGAGAGAGAGACAGACAGACAAAGACAGCGATACAGAAGCACAGAGAGAGAGAGAGACAGAGAGAGACAGAGACAGAGAATCAGAGAGAGAGAGAGAGAGAGAGAGAGAGAGAGAGAGAGAGAGAGAGAGAGAGAGAGAGACTGGTTAACGACCAGCACACAGTTAACGACCTGCACACAGTTAACGCCGCTGTGACGTCGTCTTCGTTATGTTGGTCACTCTAAACCAACGGGGGGCTGCAGTCAGCAACAGTTGTGAGCCCTCCCTTGACCCACACATTGACTTGACCTGGTTTCATTTGTCAACTGACAGTTTTCATTGTAAGAAAATAAAAGACTATGAGTAACATCGAGCAGTCGCAGAGGGGCGGCCGAGATTTTGCCGTGACCTACAGAACAAGCCGTGTGACCCGATTTGATTTTGTGTGTCAGCATTGTGGACATGGGGCACCTTTTTTTTTCGCAAAGTTGCTTGTCGGAAATGACGGTAACACTGTGCATTGAAAAACGGTTGCAGGCTGTAGGTGCATTCAGACTGACCCAGAATGATCGGTCGTTTATTGAGCATACAGAGGAAAGAGTGTGAAATCACGTAGTATTTATGTAGTTTAACACGTATCAGCCATGTTTGTTTCTACTGGTTGTGTTGTGTTGTGTTGTGTTGTGTTGTGTGTGTGTGTGTGTGTGTGTGTGTGTGTGTGTGTGTGTGTGTGTGTTGATATCGGGGGCCCGGTAGCTCAGTTGGGAGCACTGGACTTGTGATCGATAGGTCGCTGGTTCGAATCCGGGCCGGGACGGACACGGGTCAACTTTATGTGCAGACCCAGAGACGGAAGCCATGTCCCACCCCCGTGTCATCACAATGGCACGTAAAAGACCTTGGTCATTCAACCTGGGTAGCGCGACTCCGTTGCTGCTAGCTTTCCACTGGTAGGAAGCGACCCGAATTTCCCAGCGATGGGACAATAAAGTAATGAAAATGAAAATGAAAATAAAATGATCTGTGTCTATGTCTATGTGTGTGTGCGAAATTGTGTGAGTGTATGCGTGCGTGCGTATTTGTGTGTGTGCCTCTCAAGTAATTGTGTGCACTGATGTGCATGCGTGCATGTGTGTGTAAAGAAAGTCTGCACGCGACACTTGCAAACACAAAATGTGACCCTCCACCACGGATCGAGTCGCATGTCACCTTTGCATAATTTTCATATTTGTTACATTTTCCTAAAGAGTTTTTTATGCTCTATCCAGTGGTGAAAACCGTTATAGAAAAGAGCGAAAACTGTTTGAGTTATAAGCCTGTGACTAAGATGACCCTCACACTGTTACTCGACACTCCCCAGACTTAAGCCTAGCGCAGAACCGCGCGAGGTGACATGCGACTCATTTCGTGGTGGAGGGTCACAAATATTTAACCGATTTCCTTAAAAAGTGTTGTTGTTAAAGAACGGTAACTTTAGCTGTGTTGCTGTTCCCAGTGTTCTGGTTTAGAAATCAACATGATGTTGACAGACGCTTGAGTTTGCTTAAAACACGCAGTTTAGGACATTGCTGTTTGCTGTACAGTTGAATGAACCCTCGGAGCAAACACAGCACGATCTCTAGTTCTCTGTCTATATCCCTGTGAGTGTCTATGTCTCTCTCTGTCTCTGTCTCTCTGTCTATCTCTCTCTCCATTCTGAACTCTAAATAGATAAGGAGATATACAGCAAACAGCAATGTCATCCATTGTCTTGCAGAGTTGATGTACTATTGCATAGTATTCTTACTCTAATTGACTTGCAAATTTTTGCTTTGCACCTTGTCATGAACATGTATAAACTACAATGTTTCATATAATGCACGTATGTACATAAACTTATACTGTTTTACTAATTATGTAAGTATTGTAGTAGTAGTAGTAGTAGTTTTTATAGTAGATTTAGTCCCTCTTTAGGGCGAGGGCCAGATGCAAAAAAGTATACCAATGCTTATTCTGTTACCCTCGTCAGTAAAATAAAGAATTGTCATTGTCATTGTCATTGTCACTCTGAACTCTGTCTCTGATCTCTGTCACTGTCTCTGATCTCTGTCTCTGATCTCTGTCTCTGATCTCTGCCTCTCCTTGTCTTATGTTGCTGTCTCTTCTTCAACGTTTTAATCATTGACAAAATATGTGTGTGTGTGTGTGTGTGTGTGTGTGTCTATTTGTCTGTCTGTCTGTCTGTCTCTCTGTCCTCTCTCTCTCTCTCTCTCTCTCTCTCTCTCTCTCTCTCTCCCAGTCAAGTTTTATTCGGTTAATGGAGAATAACATGTGGAGTTCACGGTCGTATTAGTTTTATTTCTGTCACGGTCACAGCTGCTGCAGCAAAAGGCTGTATCCTACATATTAAGTGCTCGAATAAAACAACAGATGCGACACACTAGTTGGTTGTTCCTTTCTCGGGCTCACACGGACTTGAAGTGTGTGTGTGTGTGTGTGTGTGTGTGTGTGTTTGTGTGTGTTTGCGCGTGCTTGTGTGTTTATGTGTGTGTGTGTGCGTGTATGTGTGCGTGTGAGTGTGTGTGTATGTGTATGTGTGTGTGTTTAAGTGTGTGTGTGTGTGTTTTGAAGAGAGAGAGGTTTTGTCGGTTAATGGCCTGTTCTGCTCGCGAGTTCACGACCTTTCTACACTTTTTGCCAGGGAGACAGTCACGTACACATTAGATATGTACATACCTTTATTCGTGTAGGGACACAGGGGAGAGTTTTATGCAGACAGGCTGACAAACACACTCAGACAGAAACAGACACTCAGACAGGCTCACAAACACACTCAGACAGAAACAGACACTCAGACTTCTAGTCTCTGTCTGTTTGTAGTATGTCTGTTTGTATGTCTGTCTGTTTGTCTGTCTGTTTTTTTGTCTCTTTCCATCTCTCGCGGTTTCCATTTATAAGTATCCTTCATTTGAAGCAATTTTAAACCAAACACAACAAACCTGGTTACCTTTGAATACAAGAAGTAATAAAAAATACACTGATATCACTGTTTGTGATTAAAATTCCAATTTAACAACATGTGTAACAACATTTTCAATAAAACGGATTAAGAATGTGGCCGTGACAAGGCGGCCTCAACTTTTGCAAACCCGCAATTATGACGTTATCAAATTAAACGTTTTAGAAGAAAAAAAGAGAGAAAAAACCGTCTGTGATGTTATCTGGAAGAATTCACATTCATAATCATTCGCCCGGTATTTTTTTCTGTTTTTTTTTCTTGGGGGGGGGGGGGGGGTCGCTCTACACAGTCGCGGACAGACAGACAAACAGAAAAAACCATACCCTCACCCCGTCAAACCCCCCTCCCCGATCCAATCTCTTGTACCTCTCCATCCCGGCGGTACCAGTCCCCTGGAATTAATACACTCAGTCAAAACTTGACTTGTACCTTCTTTGTCTTTTTGTCTCTGTCTGTCTGTCTGTCTGTCTGTCTGTCTGTCTGTCTCTGTCTGTCTGTCTGTCTGTCTGTCTATCTGTCTGTCTGTCTGTCTGTCTGTCTGTTTGTTTTTGTCTGTCTGTCTGTCTCTTTGTCTCTGTCTCTGTCTCTCTCTCTGCCTCTCTCTCTGTCTCTGTCTCTGTCTCTCTCTCTGTCTGTCTCGGTCTGTCTGTCTGTCTGTCTGTCTCTCTGTCTCTCTCTCTCTCTCTCTCTCTCTCTCTCTCTCTCTCTCTCTGTACAGGGCAGAAAGTATGACGTCTAGTAAGTTGTTTTGACCGCCATCGTGGTGTGTGAGACAGGTGAAGAACAGTGACTATCTGTCCATCAGTCAGACAACCCTCTCACCTGACTATCTGTCCATCAGTCAGACAACCCTCTCACCTGACTATCTGTCCATCAGTCAGACAACCCTCTCACCTGACTATCTGTCCATCAGTTAGACAACCCTCTCACCTGACTATCTGTCCATCAGTCAGACAACCCTCTCACCTGACTATCTTCACGATCAACCTACCTGGCTATCTTCACGGCCAATCTACCTGGCTATCTTCACAGCCAATCCACCTGACATCTTCACGGTCAACCTACCTGGCTATTTTCACGGCCAATCCACCTTGACTACTCTTCACGGTCAACCTACCTGCTTATCTTCACGGTTAATCTACGCCAACTGAATAACACTCCAAAGCTGGGATTTGGTGTGAATACCTTTTAGACAACGGAGTTACCAACAAAGCGAGAGTACAATAGGCCGTAAGGTCAAAAAGTCTGGTCAGAATGTTAATCGGGGGAAGGATGGCAAGACGACCATTAGATGCCACTGGGCCTGTCTGCATGAGTTCCAGCGTTAACCCCAAATGCCCAGCATTTCACGGGAAATTGTCGAATTGCCAAATTTAAAATTGGCAGCCGGCGGTTGCTATTTCGTTTGACAGACTTTGCCTGTGTGGTTAAAATGTACTTTGTGGATTTGAACGGATAGCACGACAGAGAGACCGGTTATTTTTATACAAGAGCCAAGAGCCGTACTTGTTAGGAGATACCTGGGTGTAAAACGAAAAAGTTTTCTTCGGCAAGAATTAAACCAACTTTCTTTCATAATGACGATAGCCCACACCCTGACGTTTCCAGGACTTTCAGAGGAATTATTTTTCACATGACGGAAACTCCTATCCTGGGGTTAGGGTCAGATTTCTTGGGGAAATCTTTTCTTTTTCCCAAAACACATAATAATGGAGCGGACTGAAGAAGTTGAATACACGTCTTGATATCGCTTTAAACGACTTACTTTGTCTCGCGCTCTCTGTCTCTGTTTCTGTCTGTCTGTCTGTCTTGTCTGTCTGTCTGTCTGTCTGTCTGTCCCTCTCTCTCTCCCTCCCTTTCTATCTCCCCCCTCTCTCTCTCTCTCCTTTCTCTCTCTCTTGCTCTCTCTCTCTCTCTCTCTCTCTCTCTCTCTCTCTCTCTCTCTCTCTCTCTCTCTTTCTCTCCAGACGGCGGAAAATGTGATAGCTACAGTTTTAATGACCATCGTGTTGTTCAGGACAGGTGAAGGCCTCTGATTATCTGTCCATCGTTCAGACAATTGCCTCACCTGCCTATCTCCACGGTCAATCTACGCCAACTGAATAACACTCTGGGTTGAGAGCTTACAGAGAAAGCAAGGACGGCCACAAAACACGCAGTCATTAAACAGAATGTTCAGTCATATGTACTTTAGGCGAAAGCCTGACACGATTTAGCTTTGGACAGCTCGTGCGTCATTGGCTCGTCCAATGTATTCAGGTTTCAATCACACCTGTCTTACGCCTGTCAATCTCAACCTGCTGTGTTGAACCTTTCGCTCAAAATGCCTGGGTGAGCATCGTCTTTTGTCATCCAGAACATGAGGTTAAGTCTGGGTTAAAGGTACAGTTCTCACCGTGGAAACTGTTTCGCTCACCATTCTCGATGATAATAATTATTGTTTTTGGACCTGACGGCGAAACTATCAAATTCACTTTATTATCTCAATCTGAGAAATGACATTAGGGCATGTTCCCAGGTGTTACCCTGACTTTAGATGAGATACACAGGTATATGCGTGTTTAGGTGAAATCAGTCACCTGCACTTACGGCAGAATGAACGAGGTCTTTTACGTGTCATTAGGTGACACGGGGGTGGGACGTAGATATCGTCGCTAATGTCTGCACACAAAGTTCACCCGTGTCCGCCGTCCCGGTCTGAATTCGGAACCCGTGACCCCGTGACCCCGTGACCCTGTGACCCCGTGACCATAGGAACACAAGTCCAGTGCCCTCTGAGCTACCCGGCCCACAATAATTCTCAGATCTACCCAGGCTTTTAAATGGGATAAAACCATCCTACATGTACCAGAAATCATCCTCGGCTGAGATGCACGACAAAGTGACCACCCAAACGGAAGCAACCCGCAGTGTTGGATTGGTTAACACTGAGATGTGTTGTGATTTCAACCAATCAGAACCCGCGGTTTGATCTCTCCCGTTTGGGTGGCACCCACACTCGGTTCGTGCACCTGAGTCCTGACTGCTTCATGCACCTGAGTCCTGACTGCTTCATGCGCCTGAGTCCTGACTGCTTCATGCACCTGAGTCCTGACTGCTTCAAGCGCCGAGTTCTAGTTCTTCGTGCACCTGGGTCCTGACTGCTTCAAGCGCCGAGTTCTAGTTCTTCATGCACCTGAGTCCTGACTGCTTCATGCACCTGAGTCCTGACTGCTTCATGCACCTGAGTCCTGACTGCTTCATGCACCTGAGTCCTGACTGCTTCGTGCACCTGAGTCCTGACTGCTTCAAGCGCCGAGTTCTAGTTCTTCGTGCACCTGAGTCCTGACTGCTTCAAGCGCCGAGTTCTAGTTCTTCGTGCACCTGAGTCCTGACTGCTTCAAGCGCCGAGTTCTAGTTCTTCGTGCACCTGAGTCCTGACTGCTTCAAGCGCCGAGTTCTAGTTCTTCGTGCACCTGAGTCCTGACTGCTTCAAGCGCCGAGTTCTAGTTCTTCATGCACCTGAGTCCTGACTGCTTCAAGCGCCGAGTTCTAGTTCTTCATGCACCTGAGTCCTGACTGCTTCATGCGCCTGAGTCCTGACTGCTTCATGCACCTGAGTCCTGACTGCTTCATGCACCTGAGTCCTGACTGCTTCATGCACCTGAGTCCTGACTGCTTCATGCGCCGAGTTCTAGTTCTTCGAATACCTTCCAGAGATTGAATGAGTGGCTTTTCAGAAATGAATTCATCAAAAAAATAACAACACTGAACTGAAAGGATGGAAGCTGTTGGTGTTTGGTATTAGTCCAAGTGGAGGGATGGTCTCATCCAACACAGAAGCCTCCCCAGATGTGAGATGGTGTGCCAGTCGTTAACACGGGAATTACTGTGCCTTTAAATGGTTGTGTTATACGTTAAGAAGTATTTTGTCACATCGTCTTTTATCGGCTGCAGCTATCTCTGACCTTGGTCAATCACAACTTGAGGGGAGATGTGTGATGGTGGGGTGGGGTAGGGGTTGACGATTAGAAGAAATGCGGGTAATGTTGTAAGCAAGGAAAGTTGTTATTTAACAAACAGTTCTTCCACTCTCTCTCTCTCTTTTTCTCTGTCTCTCTGTTTCTTTCTGTCTCTCTGTTTCTGTCTCTCTTTTTCTCTGTTTTTCTCTCTGATTCTCTCTTTGTCTCTCTCTGTCTCTGTCTCTGTCTCTGTCTCTGTCTCTCTCTCTCTTTCTCTCTCTCTCTCTCTCTCTTACTCTCTCTCTGTCTCTCTCTCTGTCTCTCTCTCTCTCTCTCTCTCTCTCTCTCTCTCTCTCGCACAAAGCAAAATCCATACGTTTAGTAAATCTGTAACGCTGATGTGCGCCTTACACAATCAAACTTGATCGCACTGCATTTTGTCACCAAGACAAGTAAATCATGTAATGGTGTGTGTGTGTGTGTGTGTGTGTGTGTGTGTGTGTGTGTGCGCGCGCGTGTGTGTGTGTGTGTGTGTGTGCCCAGGCTGTGTGTGCCCAGGCTGTGTATGAATTGGAAATAAATTTGCAGCGTCTGCAGCATATACTAAGGTTGGTCGGGTTCCAGTATTAACTATCAGGATTTACCACCACCACCCCCCCCCCCTTCCCTACGCCAAAGTCCTTCCAGATATCATATTTGACCGCCGGAAATGCAGGACGAAATAAGACTTTTTATGCAACGGTGGTCAGCGCTATTCCATTTCACTCAAACCACTCATCCAGACCGCCTGCCTGCCCGTGACTGCAAATTAGAGTAAGAAAAACAACTTTTAGCCTTCTTGTCCAAGGCGTTTCTCTAGTGTTTTCATTCCGGTTTATTTCCGATCCAGATTTGCCCGCCACCGGAAATGCAAGGACACCGTTTTACGTCAGGACAACAGAGTAATCAAAGTGTTTTTCACCCACTGAAATAGATCAAGTGTGTCTGATGCGAAACGGATCAGCGGAACGCTTAATGGAGCTCTTCCTGTGCAAGTCAGCAGAGCGGAAAAGAGAAAGAAAAGATTAAACAATATTTTCTCCCCGTCTACAAATTACTGCAATAATCTGGACCCCCAGGGAGGCACAAGCTTCTGTCATTTTCTCCTGATCTCAACGCGTGTGACACAGGTATTAAGCGGTTCCGGAACACGGCACTACTGGGTCAAACATACGGTAAAAAGCATGACATAAAAACAGACAAAACCAAAATTCCGAAAAAAACCTCAGGTGAAACATTTGGTTTTTATCTTCCCTATACCTTACTTTTTAGTGCATCTGTGTTGAGAAAAACGAGCTTGTTTTCAGCAGAAACACTGTCACAGGAGTAAAGACAATGTCAATCAAATGCTTAATATGTATGTCTTGGTTGACATTGGAATCTGGCTATAAATACAGAATCCAACCTGAATCAATCAGAAATCTGACGTAATCTGGCAACCTTCATGTATTTTGTTTTGTAATTCTGGTTTAAAGACAAATTTCCAGCGATGGGACAATGATGTCACTGGAATGACAATAAAATGAAATGAAAAGTTCAAAGACGTAAAAATCAGATCCCCACACCACAGCGTCAACCCTTGCTGTCATTCCTCTTCTTCTTGCTTCTTCTTGTTACATTTAGTCAAGTGTGTGTGTGTGTGTGTGTGTGTGTGTGTGTGTGTGTGTGTGTGTGTGTGTGTGTGTGTCTGTCTGTCTGTCTGTCTGTGCGTGTGTGTGTGTAGAGCGATTCAGACTAAACTACTGGACCGATCTTTATGAAATTTGACATGAGAGTTCCTGGGAATGATATCCCCGTTTTTTTCATTTTTTCGATAAATGTCTTTGATGACGTCATATCCGGCTTTTTGTAAAAGTTGAGGCGGCACTGTCACACCCTCATTTTTCAATCAAATTGATTGAAATTTTGGCCAAGCAATCTTCGACACAGGCCGGAATTCGGTATTGCATTTCAGCTTGGTGGCTTAAAAATTAATTGATGACTTTGGTCATTAAAAATCTGAAAATTGGAAATAAAATATTCTTTTTATACAACGATCCAAATTTACGTTCATCTTATTCTTCATCATTTTCTGATTCCAAAAACATATAAATATGTTATAATTGGATTAAAAACAAGCTCTGAAAATTAAAAATATAAAAATTCTGATCAAAATTAAATGTTCCAAATCAATTTAAAAACACTTTCATCTTATTCCTTGTCGGTTCCTGATTCCAAAAACATATAGATATGATATGTTTGGATTAAAAACACGCTCAGAAAGTTAAAACGAAGAGAGGTACAGAAAAGCGTGCTATCCTTCTCAGCGCAACTACTACCCCGCTCTTCTTGTCAATTTCACTGCCTTTGCCACGAGCGGTAGACTGACGATGCTACGAGTATACGGTCTTGCTGAAAAATTGCAGTGCGTTCAGTTTCATTCTGTGAGTTCGACAGCTTGACTAAATGTTGTATTTTCGCCTTACGCGACTTGTTGTTGTTGTTGTTGTGTTATTTTGTTTTTCTCCTTCTTGTTCTTGTTCTTCTTGTTCTTGTTCTTCTTGTTCTGCTTCTTCTTCTCAAGCGTTCCTGATATCTCTATGTTATTCGTATCGTCTTCGTCAAACACGTGAGTACAGTATTGTTTGGTCTTTTTATTGCTATGTTGGTTTTTTCTCTCCCAAGGTCGCCTCGTGCTGAAAGCTGTTCGTGCCACACAGGTTTTGTTTACCCTGTCACTTGAGCAGTATGCTGCCGTCTTCAAAGATAGTGTTTGTTAAGTTATAAAGATAAGATTTGGCAAATAAAACTACCTTTCAAATGGGCAGCAGCACTCGTATTCTACAAACATGTTTGGTGAATGTTCATATAGGCTGTACTATAACAGTCTACACAGACGGCGTATCAAGGAGTATTATACGGTACATCCACACTGTGTCTCAATGCCTGCCCCCACCCCCCCTCCCCCAGTACCTGGGCAAAGTTCTGTGAACATGGACACAGTTTACACAGACGACCGCAGGAGGTCATGTTTTCTGGAAGAGAACAATGGAATGTTCATATAGGCTGTACTATAACAGTCTACACAGACGGCGTATCAAGGAGTATTATACGGTGCATGTAGGTTTTACAGTGTCCACACTGTGACTCAATGCCTGCCCCCCCCTCCCCCAGTACCTGGGCAAAGTTCTGTAAACATGGACACAATTTACACAGACGATCGCAGGAGGTCATTTTTTCTGGACGAGAACAATGGAATGTTCATATAGGCTGTACTATAACAGTCTACACAGACGGCGTATCAAGGAGTATTATGTGCCGAACACAACATGTTCATATTCGCAACTATATTCGGCACAGTGTAAGACAGGCATTACAGAATACGCACATGTCCCTACTCCCCGCTGCTGCTACCCCTGAGGACGCTAGAGACACAGTTTTTTTCCCCGTGAAAATTATCATTCGGCTCCAAATGTCAGACATGCCTACAGTTTTAAAAAGGGATAAGATCACCCGTTTAGACGCACATCCAAAATCAACCGTTTAATTGCTTCTGGCGCTCAGATGGATTTGTTTAAAATGTATTGCTTTTGCGCATTGACAACGGTGGAATTTAAGAAATTAATTCATAAAGAAACTCTTTCTGCACAGAGATGACTCGATCAAGCTGTTGATTTATGGCACATGTGTAAGTGGTCGGCCATCCCATGCTAACACTGGCCAGATCTGATACAGGACGCCGAGTTGTTCACACGGGAAGGGCTGTGCATTTAAATCTAAAATTTACCACGACCTTGCTTTTTACATTTAGTCAAGTTTTGACTAAATGTTTTAACGTAGAGGGGGGGATCGAGACGAGGGTCGCGGTGTGTGTGTGTGTGTGTGTGTGTGTGTGTGTGTGTGTGTGTGTGTGTGTGTGTGTGTGTGTGTGTGTGTGTGTGTGTGTGTGTGTAAAGCGATTCAGAGAAAACTACTACTACTAGACCGATCTTCATGAAACTTGACATGAGAGATCCTGAGTATCATATCTCCAGACGTGTTTTTCATTTTTTTGATAAATAGCTTTGATGACGTCATATCCGGCTTTTCGTGAAATTTGAGGCGGCACTGTCTAACTGGAGGGATGATTTTAACCATTTAAAACCCTGGTCAGATCTGAGACGTAGAGCCAAACAGTTTGGTTTTTGCCGCCTCAACTTTTTGATTAAAAACAAAAGAAAACCGAATAGAATGTCAGTGATTATGGGGAAGCAAACTGGAAGTGTTTGCATACATTTTCACAATCTTCTGTCCAGTAGTTTTCCGGGAATCGCTACACTTTAACAGCGAAACACACACACATACACACACAGAGCCGAACAGTCTTAACAGGAAGGGTTAATGTGCCTTTACAAAAAAAAGAAAACCCGGATGTCACATTACAGAAGGCAAGATTTCAACACCTTTCTACAACGTGTTCTGGAGAAGGCAAGACTACCTTAATGGGATCATTAAATTTACATCTAGTCGACAGGCAGACTCTATCAACGCTGTCTAGAATTGAATTAGTTAACAGGATACTTGCATGCACAAGCACGCATGTTTATACAGTCGCTTATCTTCATATCCTGTATCTCGACTAGCAAGAATAAAATATGTAGACCTTCTGTGAAGCTCACCGAAAAACATTAAGTTTTCTTAGTTCATGAATTTTAACGACATCGTTTCATATCAAGTTTGGTCGATGCATAGTCACAACTGGCAAATTTCAGATGTGGTCAAATTTCACTGAATACATAATGGCTGAGTAGGCTTTGAGGACGGAACAAAAGGGACTGAGATGTAACGAAAGGGACTGAGATGTAACGAAAGGGACTGAGATGTAACGAAAGGGACTGAGATGTAACGAAAGGGACTGAGATGTAACGAAAGGGACTGAGATGTAAACTTGTTCACGGGTTCCTCCACATTGTAAGTATAGATTGTTGACAGGACGGGATGGTGAACAGCTGTGTAAAATCTGTCATTTGACGAAATTAGCTTGATGAAGTCAGCCGTGGAAACCGTGCTCTATCTGTTGAAACATGTACGGTCATCTGTAACAGTCAGCGACCAGAGATGTATTGCATCTGTTGAACCATGTACGGTCATCTTTAACAGTCAGCGACCAGAGATGTATTGCATCTGTTGAAACATGTACGGTCATCTGTAACAGTCAGCGACCAGAGATGTATTGCATCTGTTGAAACAAGTACGGTCATCTTTAACAATCAGCGACCAGAGATGTATTGCATCTGTTGAACCATGTACGGTCATCTTTAACAGTCAGCGACCAGAGATGTATTGCATCTGTTGAAACATGTACGGTCATCTTTAACAGTCAGCGACCAGAGATGTATTGCATCTGTTGAAACAAGTACGGTCATCTTTAACAGTCAGCGACCAGAGATGTATTGCATCTGTTGAAACAAGTACGGTCATCTTTAACAGTCAGCGACCAGAGATGTATTGCATCTGTTGAAACATGTACGGTCATCTTTAACAGTCAGCGACCAGAGATGTATTGCATCTGTTGAAACATGTACGGTCATCTTTAACAGTCAGCGACCAGAGATGTATTGCATCTGTTGAAACATGTACGGTCATCTTTAACAGTCAGCGACCAGAGATGTATTGCATCTGTTGAAACAAGTACGGTCATCTTTAACAGTCAGCGACCAGAGATGTATTGCATCTGTTGAAACATGTACGGTCATCTTTAACAGTCAGCGACCAGAGATGTATTGCATCTGTTGAAACATGTACGGTCATCTTTAACAGTCAGCGACCAGAGATGTATTGCATCTGTTGAAACATGTACGGTCATCTTTAACAGTCAGCGACCAGAGATGTATTGCATCTGTTGAAACATGTACGGTCATCTTTAACAATCAGCGGCCATGCAATAATTGAATTTGTTGAAAGGTATATGGGTTGTCTGCTCGCTGCTGAATTATTGAGTGTGTTGAGACATGAAGAAAGTACGCGATGCAGGGCAGACAGAACTTTGCAGTCACAGGTCGCTGCGTCCAGCAGGAGAAGAGAGACAATAAGATGACGTCATTCCACTTGCCACTCAGAAGCTAAAGATAGCACTCACCCGACAACCAACACACTGCCTGTTTCCTGTGCGGCAGTCGTACACACATTGCAGAAACAAAATAGCAAAAGACTAGGCCCTATACCATTTTAAAATAAAAACACCAATGTTGACTTCTGTTAGTGTATTTTGTGAAGTGAGTTTAACCTAACAAAACTTTAAACAACGAGGCCGGTACGTTTAAGACAAGCAGGTTACGTATCGTCAGTCACCGAGCTGACCCCGCCTGTGTTCCGCCACGGTGGCCTGATAAAGCTCCAGCTATGTCACCCCCCGCTCCGCCCCATTAATTTCATCCCATGATGACAGCTATGACGTCAACGGGGGCAAAAAGCAGAGAGGAGAGGTTAGGAAGGAACATAACTGGCGTTATGGGGAGGGGGGGGGGGTGATAATTTCTTGCACACGATTGTGACATTACCAGTGTTTTTATACAAGATATGACGTTGCACGCACGTTTTTCGTGTAGTGTAAGACAGATTTGTGCAGATGCAAGCGGGGTAGCGTTCGTGCATCGCACATGCCAGTCCCTGGAGCTAAAAAAACAGCGCATTCATCGGACCGGCCTGTATTCGGCTCACCTTTCATCAGCTGTGATGACAGATACGAAAGCAATCACCAGCTGTGGTGGCTGATACTAAACCAATCGGCAGCTCTAGTAACAGATCTATACTAAAACAACTGCAGGCTGTGATGACTAATACTGAATATTAGATCGTCAGCTCTAATGACAGATACTAAACCAATCGTCAGCTTCAATGACAAATACTAAAGAAATCGTTAGCTCTGACTACAGATACTAAAGCAATCTTTAGTTGTTATGAAAGATGTTGCCTCTGTCATAACTCATAACTCATAACTCATAACATTTTATTGATCCAACAAAGGAAATTAAATTAGTCATCAGCACATATAGGTCATTAATTAATAACTATAAAAGAATAAAAGAAGAAAATTCATAAAACCCATGATATAAAGTTTTGATATTTTATACTAAAGCAATCGCAAAGCTGTGAATACAGAAATTGATGCTTTTTAACAGCACCCTAATTCGCCCTCGCCCCTCATAGACGGGACGTGTAAGAACCATATGATATCAAGCAATTTTCCTTCAGCTCGTCCCTAACTGGGCGAAGACAACTACGCCAAGGATCCTTCGCAAACAACAGAATTTGGGGCTTAACGTCCTCACAGGGAATTTTCTATTATGGACATGTATATATTCGCGAAGCTGGCCGTACGGTGCTTTGGCACTGAGTTTTCAGTAAAAAGATTTCACGAAGTCTTCGCGTAGTCCACTTCGGGCTCCAGGAAGTCATACGCAGACGCGAAGGCCATGCAAGTCGGCGTTGGCCATCAGTAAAATAGTACATGGCATATCACGGAGATGTCAACAAAATGACTTTTGGTGTTGTTTTCGCTTATGCGCGCGGTCATGTTGTGCAAAGGGGAAAAGTCTGTATGTCAGTATGAATAATGATGATGTTCGTTGACACGAGACTGCTGTAGTCTCGCCAGCCATCTTAACTCCATGTGCTCCTCTACAGCACTATTTTGGGCAGATAGTCGTCTGTGTGTCTGTCTGTGTGTCTGTCTGTGTGTCTGTCTGTCTGTCTCTGTCTCTCTCTCTCTCTCTCTCTCTCTCTCTCTGTAGCTCTTTGTCTTGTCAAAACATTATGATCACTCTACTAAATTTATTGCTACTGATTGTGATGTTGTCTTCTCTGTTAGAATAGATGTCTGTCTGTCTGTCTGTCTCTGTCTGCCCGTCTCTCTCTCTCTCTCTCTCTCTCTCTCTCTCTCTCTCTCTCTCTCTCTCTCTCTCTCTCTCTCTCTCTCTCTCTCTCGTATTACTAAGTAGTATTACTAAAGCACACTACCCTCACAGAGTTAGACTACATACATTTAGGGATCTTACCTCTAAAGTCAAGACTGCTTTTTAACAAAGGAATCTTTATGCATAAAATTATATCCGAAACTCTACCCCAAACCATTTGTTCAAAGTTCTCTTTGAAGAATTCACACCACCTTATGAAATTTAACACTCCTCTTCCTAGGATAGACTTATTTAAGTCTAGTGTAGTTTATTCATGTGGCCGTCTCTGGAACGCACTTCCGAATGCCTTACGGGAAGCTACCAGCACAGATTCTTCCAAAAACAAATATATATCCCATTTAATGAAAATGGTATATTCCTGATTGTTATGTCCTTTGGGACACAGTCACTCACTTTTGATTTATTGTTTTGTTCACGAAATTATGATGTTCTGCATAATGTCCATTGTCTTGCAGAGTTGATGTAGTATTGCATAGTATTCTGACTCTCAATTGACTTGCAAATTTTTGCTTTGCACCTTGTCATGAACATTAAATATAAACTACAATGTTTCATATAATGCGCTTATGTACATAAACTAATACTGTTTTACTAATTATGCATGTATGTAGTATTAGTTATGACCGGCACGGTTGGCCTAGTGGTAAGGCGTCCGCTCCGTGATTGGGAGGTCGTGGGTTCGAACCCCGGCCGGGTCATACCTAAGACTTTAAAATTGGCAATCTAGTGGCTGCTCCGCCTGGCGTCTGGCATTATGGGGTTAGTGCTAGGACTGGTTGGTCCGGTGTCAGAATAATGTGACTGGGTGAGACACGAAGCCTGTGCTGCGACTTCTGTCTTGTGTGTGGCGCACGTTAATTGTCAAAGCAGCATCGCCCTGATATGGCCCTTCGTGGTCGGCTGGGCGTTAAGCAAACAAACAAACAAGTAGTTATTATAGTAGATTTAGTCCCTCTTTAGGACGAGGGCTAGATGCAAAAAAGTATACCAATGCTTATTCTGTCAACAACAACAACAAAAACAACACAAACAACAACAAAGCCGTTATGTATAGCTATGGACGCCCTTGAACACGCATCACTCTTGGTGCAACAAAATAAAATGACGCACACTTTAAGATAAAAACTCATGGCAACGAAGCAACATTAATATACGACAGAGAGCGCGGAGCATATATATATTTTAATTATACTCTCAGTGGGGCAGTGGGTCGCGAGATTGGTGTTATCGTGTCACCTTGACTCAGCGGCGCAGGAGGACAGCACTTACCTGTTTACCTCCGTCTGGTGCACCTTGGCGAGAAAAAAACCACAGTCTCCTTGTCAAGAACAGCTCGGACTGGGTTTGCTTAACATCTCATTATTCACCGGCAATGACATCACGGGGTGTGTTTGAATATAAATGGGAGCGTTTCGTATTTCATGCGGTGAGCTATGAGGTGGAATTTCTATGGAGTCGTACTGGGGCGCTCTCGTTGACACCCGGTGAATAAATGTGCAAAGTGTGCAGGTTGGCGCCCATTGCGGTTTTGTCTAGTAATGGCTCACAGGTGCACACATTGCGGTTTTGTCTAGTAATGGCTCACAGGTGCACACATTGCGGTTTTGTCTAGTAATGGCTCACAGGTGCACACATTGCGGTTTTGTCTAGTAATGGCTCACAGGTACACACATTGCGGTTTTGTCTAGTAATGGCTCACAGGTACACACATTGCGGTTTTGTCTAGTAATGGCTCACAGGTACACACATTGCGGGTTTGTCTGGTAATGGCTGACAGGTGCACACATTGCGGGTTTGTCTAGTAATGGCTCACAGGTGCACACATTGCGGGTTTGTCTAGTAATGGCTCACAGGTGCACACATTGCGGGTTTGTCTAGTAATGGCTCACAGGTGCACACATTGCGGGTTTGTCTGGTAATGGCTGACAGGTGCACACATTGCGGGTTTGTCTAGTAATGGCTCACAGGTGCACACATTGCGGGTTTGTCTGGTAATGGCTGACAGGTGCACACATTGCGGGTTTGTCTAGTAATGGCTCACAGGTGCACACATTGCGGTTTTGTCTAGTAATGGCTCACAGGTGCACACATGCGAGCGCATACATTCATGCGCAGAAAGACAGACGGAGAGAAAGATAGACGGACACCCCCCCCCCCCCACACACACACACACAACCACACACACACACACACACGCACAACCACACACACACCACACACACACACACGCACAACCACACACACACACACACACACACACACAACCACACACACACGCACAACCACACACACACACGCACAACCACACACACACACACACACACTGACACACACACGCACAACCACACACACACACACACGCACAGACACACACACACAGACACACAGACACACACACACGCACACACACACACACAGTCAGACACACAGACACACACACACACACACACACACACACACACACACACTTTCTCTTATCTGATTTACTGCGCTGGATTATATTATTCTCTTCTAGTTGATGTAATTGAACGTACCCCCCTCCCCCATCCACCCACTCTACTGGCCGCCTCCTGCTTGTAATGTCAACCCTACTTGTTATGCTTTATGTATTCATCGTTGAGGGTAGAACAGTTAATAGACTGTCAGTTTCTCGCTGGGACAGAAACCCCAAACTGTTTTTTACATCCCTGGCCTGCTGTAGGGTGCACAGACAACCCAAAATTAATAAGCTTAACAGACATTTCTACTCACACTTACTCGCGGCTCGCCTTGTGCACCTAGCTGGTTCTATGCCTGCTTGGCATGTTTTATGTACACTTCTTATTTTTTTTGTTTCCCAAAAGAGAACAAGAAAAAGTACACACAAACACACACGCAAACGCCGCGCGCACAAACGGTCACGCGCACACACGCACACGCGCGCGCACACACACACACTTACACACACACACACGCACACACACACACACACACACACACACACACACACACACACACGCGCGCGCGCACATCAACACCATCAAAAACAACAAAAACAACAAAAACAACAACACTTTATAAATGCAGGTGCAGCATGACATATAACGTGGGAGCAGACACGTGCTTGTAATGACACGTTTTGCCTAACTGGGCACACCCCCTACCTATCTTCGACACTCAACACAGGTAAGAGGTACAGAAAAAAACAGAATCACGGCTCTCATGTAAACTCGGAGGCGAAAGAAACGCAAATAAAGGATACGTTAATTAAACCTTTATGGACTTGAAATAAAAAGAAAATAATGATACTAGCATGTTCTGCACGTGGTTTTTTTAGCGGTCTTATCTTGTCAGAACCGTGTTTGCCGTTATCTGGGTCACACGTGAGGTCTTGTTGACGGGGATCCCAAACCGTCATGGGGACCACTTTCAGCACATGCACAATGGGGAAAAGCAGCTTTTCGTGTTCAGAGTGTTCAGGCAAGCTGTACCGTACTGACAAAACTATTACAACATTCATTTCAGCGACACAGGCGCGATGCCGAGACTATCACCAGATCAGCGCCAACAGGCGATCGGGAGACTTGATGCCAGACAATCAGTTCAGCAAGTTGCTAGGGCATTTGGAGTAAATGTCACCACGGTTTATCGCCTGCAGCAACGTTTTCATGCCACTAACAGTACCTGCGACTTACCAGGACGTGGCAGACCCCGGGTAACAACAGCCCGACAAGATCGCCATCTTGTCCATCAACACCAGCGAGATGCATTCGAAACTGCCGCCAACACAGCCCGTAACACATTTGGGGTGCATGGACAACCCGTCAGTGCCAGAACTCTACGCCGACGCCTTGGTGGGCAGAACCTGGTAAATCGGCGTCCTGCTCGACGTCCTGTCTTGACAGCTCAGCATCGCCTGGATTGTCTAGCCTTGGCCCAGCCTGGGCCCAGCAGCATGCCCACTGGCGCCATCGGGACTGGCGGAGGATTCTTTTTTCGGACGAGAAGCGCTTTTACCTGGAACCTGGCGATGGGCGTGTCCGGATCTGGCGAAGAACTGGACAGCGGTTTGCTAACAATAACATCCTGCAGCATGATCGATGGGGAGGTGCCAGCGTCATGATATGGGGCGCCATTGGTGTCAATTAGCGAGTGGGACCTGTCGTCTTTCAGAACGTCGGCCAAGGTCGTGGGAATGGTGTCAATGCAGACCGCTACATCAATCAAGTCCTGCGTCCCTATGTGGTTCCATTTGTCCAGAGGTACCGGAACTGCCTGTTCCAGCAAGACAATGCCCGTCCCCATACTGCACGTGCTACCCAGGACAGGTTGCGTCACAACAGCGTGAACATTCTGCCTCATCCTGCTCGATCTCCGGATCTCAACCCAATCGAACACTTTTGGGACATCATGCAAAGAAGGATTAATGCCCTTGCCAGGAGACCCCGCACAGCAGCAGAACTGCGTGCTGCCGTGACCCAGGTGTGGGCTCAGGTCCCTCAGCAGCAAATTAATCACCTCGTCCTCTCCATGTACCGGAGGTGCGCCACAGTCATCAACGCCCAGGGAGGAGCAACACGCTATTGACTTTCAACAGTCTTCAAACAGTGTTCAGTGGAACATGGCACGTCATGCTCTCATCCCAATACACTTTTCCGTGTGGTTTTTGTATCGGTCAATTCGTTTCCTTGTTATTGTTAACCCGAAATAATTAATTCGACATTAAAATTCATGGGTAACCCATCTTCACTGCAGCATTTGCGTTTCTTTTGCCTCTGAGTATATAAGTTGATGGTTGCTGGCTCATATGCATTTGTTCCATGTGGAGAGAAGAATGAGGTCGATCAATTCAACCAAATTTCGCACTCTGCACAGGCCCATGACGTTTTTAGGACGGCATATATTTGCCAGAGATCGGACCCAAAACATATTCAGATACGTTTCTGTCGTGCATTGAATTTGTCTCATAATTTGTCTGTACACTCTAAAGATCATTGGGTTAATATCCTTGTGAGTGTCTTGTTTTTGTCAAAACTTAAACGTTTTAAATACTAACCTTGTTTTTCTTGATTCTAAAACCCACAAGGAAAGAGAAAAGTGGGAAGACCAAGACTTGGCGCCAGAGAATGGACGCAGAGGAGAAGGTAGCCGGGATGACATTGCCACATCTGAAGAGGTCTCCCAACACCCAGTACATTAGAGGACACTTGCTGTGTCCCTATGTTTCCACATCTGACCGAGAGGTCTCCCAACACACAGTACATCAGACGACACTTGCTGTGTCCCTATGTTTCCACATCTGACCGAGAGGTCTCCCAACACCCAGTACATCAGACGACACTTGCTGTGTCCCTATGTTTCCACATCTGACCGAGAGGTCTCCCAACACACAGTACATCAGACGACACTTGCTGTGTCCCTATGTTTCCACATCTGACCGAGAGGTCTCCCAACACACAGTACATCAGAGGACACTCGCTGTGTCCCTATGTTTCCACATCTGACCGAGAGGTCTCCCAACACACAGTACATCAGACGACACTCGCTGTGTCCCTATGTTTCCACATCTGACCGAGAGGTCTCCCAACACACAGTACATCAGAGGACACTCGCTGTGTCCCTATGTTTCCACATCTGACCGAGAGGTCTCCCAACACCCAGTACATCAGAGGACACTTGCTGTGTCCCTATGTTTCCACATCTGACCGAGAGGTCTCCCAACACACAGTACATCAGAGGACACTTGCTGTGTCCCTATGTTTCCACATCTGACCGAGAGGTCTCCCAACACACAGTACATCAGACGACACTTGCTGTGTCCCTATGTTTCCACATCTGACCGAGAGGTCTCCCAACACCCAGTACATCAGAGGACACTTGCTGTGTCCCTATGTTTCCACATCTGACCGAGAGGTCTCCCAACACCCAGTACATCAGAGGACACTTGCTGTGTCCCTATGTTTCCACATCTGACCGAGAGGTCTCCCAACACACAGTACATCAGACGACACTTGCTGTGTCCCTATGTTTCCACATCTGACCGAGAGGTCTCCCAACACACAGTACATCAGACGACACTTGCTGTGTCCCTATGTTTCCACATCTGACCGAGAGGTCTCCCAACACCCAGTACATCAGACGACACTCGCTGTGTCCCTATGTTTCCACATCTGACCGAGAGGTCTCCCAACACCCAGTACATCAGACGACACTTGCTGTGTCCCTATGTTTCCACATCTGACCGAGAGGTCTCCCAACACCCAGTACATCAGACGACACTTGCTGTGTCCCTATGTTTCCACATCTGACTGAGAGGTCTCCCAACACCCAGTACATCAGACGACACTCGCTGTGTCCCTATGTTTCCACATCTGACCGAGAGGTCTCCCAACACCCAGTACATCAGACGACACTCGCTGTGTCCCTATGTTTCCACATCTGACCGAGAGGTCTCCCAACACCCAGTACATTAGAGGACACTTGCTGTGTCCCTATGTTTCCACATCTGACCGAGAGGTCTCCCAACACCCAGTACATCAGAGGACACTTGCTGTGTCCCTATGTTTCCACATCTGACCGAGAGGTCTCCCAACACCCAGTACATCAGAGGACACTTGCTGTGTCCCTATGTTGCCACATCTGACCGAGAGGTCTCCCAACACCCAGTACATCAGACGACACTTGCTGTGTCCCTATGTTTCCACATCTGACCGAGAGGTCTCCCAACACCCAGTACATCAGACGACACTTGCTGTGTCCCTACGTTTCCACATCTGACCGAGAGGTCTCCCAACACACAGTACATCAGACGACACTTGCTGTGTCCCTATGTTTCCACATCTGACCGAGAGGTCTCCCAACACACAGTACATTAGAGGACACTTGCTGTGTCCCTATGTTTCCACATCTGACCGAGAGGTCTCCCAACACCCAGTACATCAGAGGACACTTGCTGTGTCCCTATGTTTCCACATCTGACCGAGAGGTCTCCCAACACCCAGTACATCAGAGGACACTTGCTGTGTCCCTATGTTTCCACATCTGACCGAGAGGTCTCCCAACACCCAATACATCAGACGACACTCGCTGTGTCCCTATGTTTCCACATCTGACCGAGAGGTCTCCCAACACCCAGTACATCAGACGACACTCGCTGTGTCCCTATGTTTCCACATCTGACCGAGAGGTCTCCCAACACCCAGTACATCAGACGACACTCGCTGTGTCCCTACGTTTCCACATCTGACCGAGAGGTCTCCCAACACCCAGTACATCAGACGACACTCGCTGTGTCCCTATGTTTCCACATCTGACCGAGAGGTCTCCCAACACCCAGTACATCAGACGACACTTGCTGTGTCCCTATGTTTCCACATCTGACCGAGAGGTCTCCCAACACCCAATACATCAGACGACACTCGCTGTGTCCCTATGTTTCCACATCTGACTGAGAGGTCTCCCAACACCCAGTACATCAGACGACACTCGCTGTGTCCCTATGTTTCCACATCTGACCGAGAGGTCTCCCAACACCCAGTACATCAGACGACACTTGCTGTGTCCCTATGTTTCCACATCTGACTGAGAGGTCTCCCAACACCCAGTACATCAGACGACACTTGCTGTGTCCCTATGTTTCCACATCTGACCGAGAGGTCTCCCAACACACAGTACATCAGAGGACACTCGCTGTGTCCCTATGTTTCCACATCTGACCGAGAGGTCTCCCAACACCCAGTACATCAGAGGACACTCGCTGTGTCCCTATGTTTCCACATCTGACCGAGAGGTCTCCCAACACCCAGTACATCAGACGACACTCGCTGTGTCCCTATGTTTCCACATCTGACCGAGAGGTCTCCCAACACCCAGTACATCAGACGACACTTGCTGTGTCCCTATGTTTCCACATCTGACCGAGAGGTCTCCCAACACCCAGTACATCAGACGACACTTGCTGTGTCCCTATGTTTCCACATCTGACCGAGAGGTCTCCCAACACCCAGTACATCAGACGACACTTGCTGTGTCCCTATGTTTCCACATCTGACCGAGAGGTCTCCCAACACCCAGTACATCAGAGGACACTCGCTGTGTCCCTATGTTTCCACATCTGACCGAGAGGTCTCCCAACACACAGTACATCAGACGACATTTGCTGTGTCCCTATGTTTCCACATCTGACCGAGAGGTATCCCAACACCCAGTACATCAGACGACACTTGCTGTGTCCCTATGTTTCCACATCTGACCGAGAGGTCTCCCAACACACAGTACATCAGAGGACACTTGCTGTGTCCCTATGTTTCCACATCTGACCGAGAGGTCTCCCAACACACAGTACATCAGACGACACTTGCTGTGTCCCTATGTTTCCACATCTGACCGAGAGGTCTCCCAACACACAGTACATCAGAGGACACTTGCTGTGTCCCTATGTTTCCACATCTGACCGAGAGGTCTCCCAACACACAGTACATCAGAGGACACTTGCTGTGTCCCTATGTTTCCACATCTGACCGAGAGGTCTCCCAACACACAGTACATCAGAGGACACTTGCTGTGTCCCTATGTTTCCACATCTGACCGAGAGGTATCCCAACACCCAGTACATCAGACGACACTTGCTGTGTCCCTATGTTTCCACATCTGACCGAGAGGTCTCCTAACACCCAGTACATCAGACGACACTTGCTGTGTCCCTATGTTTCCACATCTGACCGAGAGGTCTCCCAACACCCAGTACATCAGACGACACTCGCTGTGTCCCTATGTTTCCACATCTGACCGAGAGGTCTCCCAACACCCAGTACATCAGACGACACTCGCTGTGTCCCTATGTTTCCACATCTGACCGAGAGGTCTCCCAACACACAGTACATCAGAGGACACTTGCTGTGTCCCTATGTTTCCACATCTGACTGAGAGGTCTCCCAACACCCAGTACATCAGACGATACTTGCTGTGTCCCTATGTTTCCACATCTGACCGAGAGGTCTCCCAACACCCAGTACATCAGACGACACTCGCTGTGTCCCTATGTTTCCACATCTGACCGAGAGGTCTCCCAACACCCAGTACATCAGAGGACACTTGCTGTGTCCCTATGTTTCCACATCTGACTGAGAGGTCTCCCAACACCCAGTACATCAGAGGACACTTGCTGTGTCCCTATGTTTCCACATCTGACCGAGAGGTCTCCCAACACCCAGTACATCAGAGGACACTTGCTGTGTCCCTATGTTTCCACATCTGACCGAGAGGTCTCCCAACACCCAGTACATCAGACGACACTTGCTGTGTCCCTATGTTTCCACATCTGACCGAGAGGTCTCCCAACACCCAGTACATCAGACGACACTTGCTGTGTCCCTATGTTTCCACATCTGACCGAGAGGTCTCCCAACACACAGTACATCAGACGACACTTGCTGTGTCCCTATGTTTCCACATCTGACCGAGAGGTCTCCCAACACCCAGTACATCAGAGGACACTTGCTGTGTCCCTATGTTTCCACATCTGACCGAGAGGTCTCCCAACACCCAGTACATCAGAGGACACTTGCTGTGTCCCTATGTTTCCACATCTGACCGAGAGGTCTCCCAACACCCAGTACATCAGACGACACTTGCTGTGTCCCTATGTTTCCACATCTGACCGAGAGGTCTCCCAACACCCAGTACATCAGACGACACTTGCTGTGTCCCTATGTTTCCACATCTGACCGAGAGGTCTCCCAACACCCAGTACATCAGACGACACTCGCTGTGTCCCTATGTTTCCACATCTGACCGAGAGGTCTCCCAACACCCAGTACATCAGACGACACTTGCTGTGTCCCTATGTTTCCACATCTGACCGAGAGGTCTCCCAACACACAGTACATCAGACGACACTTGCTGTGTCCCTATGTTTCCACATCTGACCGAGAGGTCTCCCAACACACAGTACATCAGAGGACACTCGCTGTGTCCCTATGTTTCCACATCTGACCGAGAGGTCTCCCAACACCCAGTACATCAGACGACACTTGCTGTGTCCCTATGTTTCCACATCTGACCGAGAGGTCTCCCAACACCCAGTACATCAGACGACACTTGCTGTGTCCCTATGTTTCCACATCTGACCGAGAGGTCTCCCAACACCCAGTACATCAGACGACACTCGCTGTGTCCCTATGTTTCCACATCTGACCGAGAGGTCTCCCAACACCCAGTACATCAGACGACACTCGCTGTGTCCCTATGTTTCCACATCTGACCGAGAGGTCTCCCAACACCCAGTACATCAGACGACACTCGCTGTGTCCCTATGTTTCCACATCTGACCGAGAGGTCTCCCAACACCCAGTACATCAGACGACACTCGCTGTGTCCCTATGTTTCCACATCTGACCGAGAGGTCTCCCAACACCCAGTACATCAGACGACACTCGCTGTGTCCCTATGTTTCCACATCTGACCGAGAGGTCTCCCAACACCCAGTACATCAGACGACACTTGCTGTGTCCCTATGTTTCCACATCTGACCGAGAGGTCTCCCAACACCCAAGTACATCAGACGACACTCGCTGTGTCCCTATGTTTCCACATCTGACCGAGAGGTCTCCCAACACCCAGTACATCAGACGACACTTGCTGTGTCCCTATGTTTCCACATCTGACCGAGAGGTCTCCCAACACCCAGTACATCAGACGACACTTGCTGTGTCCCTATGTTTCCACATCTGACCGAGAGGTCTCCCAACACCCAGTACATCAGACGACACTTGCTGTGTCCCTATGTTTCCACATCTGACCGAGAGGTCTCCCAACACCCAGTACATCAGAGGACACTTGCTGTGTCCCTATGTTTCCACATCTGACCGAGAGGTCTCCCAACACACAGTACATCAGACGACACTTGCTGTGTCCCTATGTTTCCACATCTGACCGAGAGGTCTCCCAACACACAGTACATCAGACGACACTTGCTGTGTCCCTATGTTTCCACATCTGACCGAGAGGTCTCCCAACACCCAGTACATCAGACGACACTTGCTGTGTCCCTATGTTTCCACATCTGACCGAGAGGTCTCCCAACACCCAGTACATCAGAGGACACTTGCTGTGTCCCTATGTTTCCACATCTGACCGAGAGGTCTCCCAACACACAGTACATCAGACGACACTTGCTGTGTCCCTATGTTTCCACATCTGACCGAGAGGTCTCCCAACACCCAGTACATCAGACGACACTTGCTGTGTCCCTATGTTTCCACATCTGACCGAGAGGTCTCCCAACACACAGTACATCAGAGGACACTTGCTGTGTCCCTATGTTTCCACATCTGACCGAGAGGTCTCCCAACACACAGTACATCAGACGACACTTGCTGTGTCCCTATGTTTCCACATCTGACCGAGAGGTCTCCCAACACACAGTACATCAGAGGACACTTGCTGTGTCCCTATGTTTCCACATCTGACCGAGAGGTCTCCCAACACACAGTACATCAGAGGACACTTGCTGTGTCCCTATGTTTCCACATCTGACCGAGAGGTCTCCCAACACACAGTACATCAGAGGACACTTGCTGTGTCCCTATGTTTCCACATCTGACTGAGAGGTCTCCCAACACCCAGTACATCAGACGACACTCGCTGTGTCCCTATGTTTCCACATCTGACCGAGAGGTCTCCCAACACCCAGTACATCAGACGACACTTGCTGCGTCCCTATGTTTCCACATCTGACCGAGAGGTCTCCCAACACCCAGTACATCAGACGACACTCGCTGTGTCCCTATGTTTCCACATCTGACCGAGAGGTCTCCCAACACACAGTACATCAGAGGACACTTGCTGTGTCCCTATGTTTCCACATCTGACCGAGAGGTCTCCCAACACACAGTACATCAGACGACACTTGCTGTGTCCCTATGTTTCCACATCTGACCGAGAGGTCTCCCAACACCCAGTACATCAGACGACACTTGCTGTGTCCCTATGTTTCCACATCTGACCGAGAGGTCTCCCAACACACAGTACATCAGACGACACTTGCTGTGTCCCTATGTTTCCACATCTGACCGAGAGGTCTCCCAACACCCAGTACATCAGACGACACTTGCTGTGTCCCTATGTTTGCATTTCCATTACTTTTTTTTTTAACCCATTGGTGTGAAATTTGGGTCGCTTCCTCCCACTGTAAAGCTAGCAGCAACAGAGTCGCACTACCAAGGTGTGTGCGTGTTTAGCTGTATAAACCACCTGCACTTATGGCACAATGACCGAGGTCTTTTACGTGCAACAGTGGTGAGCTACTTACTCGGGGGTGGGACATGTTCCCAGATTTTCCAGACTCGGACAATATTAAAGTCAAGTGTCAATTTCCGCATACACACACACACACACACAAACACACACACACACACGAACACACACACACTTACGAACGAACGAACACACACACACACGGCCGCACACGCAGGTTCCCCAACAATCGCAGCCAGATAACTTGTTACGTTTTAGATATTGCGCTCTACCTAGATTCCAGGGCGCGCGCTTCATAAGTTGGGTGTTACCAGGGCCGAACGAAGCGGCTCCGGTAGCCACCCCTGTTTAGTTTGAGACCGGAGATGCGGTGCGTGTCACTGGTAACCTCCTCGTACCGTTGCCAGCCTACTCATTTGCTTGGCTGGTAGACACGCACAGGTATTTTGTTTCAGCATGTTATTGTGTGTTGGCTTTGTAATTCATTTGTTTGCCGGCAAGTCTAGCTTAATAGGATGGCTTGAAACGCAATGTCTTCGTTCAAAATTAACCGGGGAAAAGATTGTGAAGCAGAATTGTGACTGCATCTGAATGGCAACTTGATCATTCTCTAATCAGTTGTGACATGCGAGGCAACTCTGTGAATGATGGTCTACGAAAGCAGGGAAATGTGTTGTCACGTGACAAAGCTGGGTAGCAGCGCTGGTGTTGTGTATGTTTCGTTCTGCATGGAGTTGTCTGCCCCGTGAACCCACCACGAGTGACCACTGATGTGACGCCCTATTCAAAATGTTGAGAATAAAACACTGACAAAGAAGGATCAGTTTAGTTGTGCATGTCCGTGTTTTGAGAGATGGTTAATTAACCAGTACAAGTAATCTTTGTTTTTCTTTGTTTTATTTCAATTAATTTTCTTCTCCCAAAATAGGTGATTTGATCCACTCCTCTCGAAACTGGCGAAGCCGGAGGGATTAATCGGAAACAAAGCGTTGTTTTTGACAAGAAAATGTTTCACTTCAGTGCCTCCCCCCCCCCCCCCCCGCTCCCTACTCTCCCATCATCGGCGCGCAAGCGCTTAAAGAAAGCACGTTGACCGTAGAGTCAGTGCCTGATCACCAAGTGTTAATCAGGGGGTTGGCTGGGCCGATTAATAAGGCCCCCAACTGAAAGCAGAGACTCGCACGCACACAAACGCTCGCGTACACACGTACACGTACACGCACACATGCATGCAGGCTGGCAGACACGCACGCGTGCACACACACACACACACACACACACACACACACGCACACATACACTGTCAGGAATGAATTATCTAAAATACCGACTGTCAGTCAGAAGGATACTATTACATTAAAACGCATTCGTTATTCTCCTCCGATTCATTCCAACAACAAAAGAAAATACGTGGAGCTCAAAATGTTTATATAGCTCACTGGTAAAGCATGTATATCAAACGTTCAGCATTCACACACATTATACACAATACGCCCAGGGTTCTAGATGAGACAAGCTCTCGCGAATTCCATGATCTTCTGTCTGGGAAGACTCCTGCGGAAGTAATTCTTGAGTCAGTATTTCCATAACATAACACACACAGCAATTCACTCATCATTCACCCTGGGCTGTAATTACACTCCACATTCAACCACACACACACACGAATTCTTAAATAACTACTCAGTACTGTCAATACTAATATTAATTCCCATCCTTGTCCGAGTTATTTCAGTATTCACACATTAAGGACAACTATTCAGAATATCCAGATTAAGAACTAGTACAATGATGAATACTTAACACAACAGCAGAGAAAGGGAGAATGTACGTTCTGGCTCACCGATTCCGACAGACCCTAAATATTAACGCAAAATAGGCTTCTGGACTAAACTTTTACTAAAATGAAACATGCGACAAAATCAGAAAAATACTGCATAAATCCATACAAAAAAAATACAGTAAAGTAAGGTTGGTTTGAACCAATGCCGGGTCTGTCGGAATCAGTAACCCAGAACGTACATTCTCCCTTTCTCTGATACAACATTCTTAAGCTCAATACGCTCTCTCATTTACAAACTTTACTTCATATGTTCTTTCACTGTTAGAATTATATCTGATACATGCAATGTGACTGTCTAAACGAATAGTTAACTCTTTACAAGTGATTCTATTTTTACTTTTTCTTCCCGTCCTATTTGAATCCCCTTTTTTAAAAACTGCTTTTTCAGATCTTCTATATCGAGTGGCTTGTTATATTCAGCTCGTGTTTTTGTTTGAATACTTGCTTTCTTACTTTTGTAGTCATCAAAGTCTGTTTGTATCTGTTTGAATTCTTCGTCAGAAACTTTTGAATCTTCAAGTGCTTTACTGATAGACAGTTTTAGGCTAGACAATTTTGATGATGCAAGAGTGGAAATGGATTCGTGTTTTTCAAGCTTTTTCACAATTTTTTTCATTATAGCTGATGCTATAAATGATAAACCACCAACTGCTGCTGCGACACCACCTAGGATTAGAGAAACTGGAGTCCCTACTCCGGTAGCTAACAGAATTGTTCCCGTTACACCTGCAGCTGATGCAAGGATAGTAGAACCAGTGCTGGCATTAGAAAGGCTGTTGTAAGTTGTTGAGTACTTACGTCTAGCGCGAGAATATTTTTCTAATTCATCTTCTAGTTGTTTTTGTATATTACTAATGTGTGCCAGTCTGAATTGTTGACTTTCTGCTGCACTTTCATCAATATTAGGATAAAGCTTCACACTGCTAGTCATCTTTTTAATGCAAAATATAAAATATTTATCTTAATTCTCACTGGCCAGTGTTTCTGCTAAGCTTTGAAGCTGTTCATTGCTTAACACCTTATCTGTATAGTAGAAAGCAATCAAATCAAGATAAGTAAGATTAATACTTCTTATTTCTGTTAAATTATTTATATCTGCGTTAACAACAACATTTTGGTTTGACGTCTGTTTTTTTATTGTGTTAGAATCCTTTTGAACAGCAATAAATACTCTGACTTCTTCAACATTTAATGGTCTCCAGTTGAGATTTATTCCTCTCATTAGAACAGTGTTTGTGGTTTCTTCCCTTTTCCTGACAACTATATCAAATATCATAGTTGCATTCTGCCCTATTGGAAGCTTGGGTATAAAATCGACAATGGTGTCAGCGTCCTTTTCAACACTTTGTTTTCTGTGAATGAGATAGTTGTTCTTATGGAAAGGTTTAACTGCAACTTCTCCCCTGCTGTTAAACGCAGGAACAAGGCTAACAATTAGTGGTTTAGCATTGATTGACTTACGGAATGTGTCGTCTTTTCCAACAAGAGTGTATGGACTCACAAATTCAAACTTCATTTCCCAGTCAATCTTTTTCATAACAGGACTAAGTACCCATTTTTTATTCTGATGTTTCCACATGTAGTATATGTCATCGACAATTGGATCAGGTACATTAACATCACGGATTTGACCTAGTTTGAGGAATCTTGGTTTCTTTTCATCGTCGATTTCCTTTCTCTTGTAATGACCAGTGTCTGTAAACTCGAATGCATACACTGCACCAACTTCAGCATTGCTCTCAAAGTCGATAGCGTCTGCTAAATCTTTTAACTCTATAGTTGAACATGCAACAGGATAAGCTATTGTAGGTCCACTCGACATTTTAATACTCAATATTTTATGGAACTATTTCCAATGTAATGTTAAACAAACAATCAACTGGTTGTCCACTTTGATTTTTCAGATCAATGTGTAGGAATTCATGACACCCTTCCTCCAAGTCCTTGAACTGAAGTGTCTTAAATGTTGGCACGTGCATTTTACAAAAAGAGGCATCACTCGGTGGAAGAATCCTAAGCAGATCAGAACGCTGATCATTAAACAGATTATAGGATGTGTTAAGCTCTCTCATGTGAACAAACAGTACACTGTTAACATCCATGTCAATGGGACGTGTTCCCTTGTATAAATTTGTAATTCCAAGCATATCAAGGAGTTTGGTTGGAAACTCAACGTTTACTTCTCTAGTTTTGGGCATAGTAAGAGTAGCAATGAGACTTGCATGATTTAAACTCGCTGTAATACCTACTGGAGCAAACAATTCTTTCTCTAAAGTGCAGAAGTCATAGTAACCATCTTCTACAGAATGTGTTTTACCATTAATTCTAACCCAGTTGTTAGCCTTTTTTTTACTGATATTATACCAAGTAACCTTGTACATAATTTCATGCAGTGCAACTTTCATTCCTCCATTTTGATTGTTGATAGGGTTTGCAAGTTTAACTGGCACACTAGTCTTCACATTTGTTAGTGTGATAAACATTTTTTATTCAACAACAAAAATGATTCAGTATAAATTCAACAAAGACGTTAAATACAAAACTGGACCATATTACAATCCAAAGACTATTTCTTGCCATGAGTTGGACTTTGCTGTAACAGAAACACAATCCATTCGCGTTAAAGTGCCTGACCCATTCCATTCTTACCTAAATCCCCCAATCAAAAATGATAGTGTTCCAAAGATGTGGAACTCTCACCCAATTCAGTTCTATCAGAATCAGTTAAACTTTGCAATATTCTGTGCAACCACAGGATGTGGAGTGTCCTATGCAGACCACATGAATAATTCAAACTTACTGACAAAGTGTGTGTACACATTTCACGTTTACTATCAGTGCAGGAGAATCTTGTCTGAACTTCAGGCACCAATGCCGCATGAAAAGAGCTGGAACCCATTCAACAATAGGATAAACATGAAAGTGTATGAGCGTCTCTGCAATGAATTCAATATAGATTTTAAGACCGACTTTAGGCAAAAGCAAGACAAAAACCATGGCATGGGAACACTATATTTATGGGGTGTCCACAGGAGGTATAATTTTGATTACTGGCCAGGTCATACATCTTTTTCTTCAAATGTGCAGGTACAGTTAGGATCAATAGAACAACAGCACCACAATGCATGGACTACTTTTATATTAGACACCGGCAAAGGTTTCACTGGATCAGGTGTTGAAAGGATCAATGAATCTATCCGAACATATGCGTGGTGCTTGCTAGGCTCGCAGGCACAGACACGATCAAACATAATGAGAACAAGCACAGGGTTTGGTGCACAGAAACAGTTGTTATCAAATTTAGAAGATGTCATAAACTCTGCAGTTGATCTGCCTTCCAGCATCAAAAGGTATCAAGACTCTCTCCGTTATGCAAGATCAAAAGTTGACTTTGCTGTTGGTAACGGCCTTTACATGTTACCTTCTGATCTCCAGCTGCAGATTGGAACAATAACAAATTATAACAATGAAATCATTATTGCTAGTGACACCCAGCCGCTTGGAAAGGGTGAAGAACTGAATTCAGAAATCAGAACGATGCTACAGCCATATCACAATGAACAGAAACAAAGCGTGACAAGTGAAGATCACGCTGCAGGTGAAGATCATTCTGTCACTAGTGATGATCAAGCTGTTAGTATTAGTGATGATCATGAATCGCAGAAGACTGCTCTAGTAATTGGTGGAGTGGGTGTAGGCTTACTTTTGCTTTATTCTCGTTAGCAGAACACCTGCAATTAAAACTATTAGAGTCCAGAGATGTTCAGCCATGAAACCAACAACTTTACCTGCAAAAGATAACAGCCAGCTAACAATTGAACCAATGATTCCTGGAAGTGCATCCAAAGCTTTTGCTGCTAGTTTCTTTAATAGTTCTGCAATGTGTTTGAGTTGTTTCTTTACCCATCCCGGATCAGATGGAGGTGAAGGTGGAGGTGGAGGTGGAGGTGTGACAGTGCCACCTGTGAGTGTTAACACTAATGTGCTTATTGCAAATCCTAACGCAGTTAATATACTAGCTATTGTGATTCCCTGCTCTCTGAAAAGCGTTCTAATTCTTTCAGCAAGAGTTGTGTCTTCGTAAAGGATTCTTTGAATTGTATTTTTTATTCTGCTGACCTGTGTTCTCAGTTGTTCTCTATTGTTACTTAGAACTTCTAACCTTATGGCTTTCTCCTCCTGCAAATCTTTTAAACGCTTAGAAATTCTGTTTTTTACTTCTTGTTCTAGGTTCAAATCATCAGCATCAGCAAGTTTTTGTTTCTCTTTGTTTATATCTTCATCCAGCTGACCTAGTTTTGACAGATTATTTGCTATTTCACCTCTGATGGTTTGTAGTGATTGATTAAGGGCTTCTATTTCTCTCATAGGTAATAGTTCATGTGGAGTCTTCAGTGAAGTTTCCTCAGAAAAAGAAGTCTCTATCTCTTGTATAAGTTGATCAGCCTCATCTGCAAGTTTATTAAGATCTTGCAATGGAACAGATTCTATTTGAGTAGCAGTTGGTAGTCCTAGTTCTGCTTGTTGAAGTAAGGAAACAACATGGGAAGGTGATGACCGTGTGCTAGGCACAATATCTAATTGCCTAAGTCGATTAGCAGTAAGTTTTTGTTTTAGTGAAACTTTTGATAGAAACTTAGCAGGATTAGATTTATATGTAAGTTGGACTTTTTCTCCTTTATCGCTAGTTGTATATAAATGATTTGCTTCCATTTTGAACTGGTTTGGATCTAAAACATCAGGTTCTTCTCCTAAACTTTTGTAGAAATCTCTAACTTTACCTTCCAGAAGTTCATGTCGTGCCACCTCATAATGCAGTGAATGATGGTAGGGAACCAAAGGGATTGCTTCGCTCATGTCGTCCGCTGGCTCAAATAAATCTTCAAATCCACCTTCTGCCATTTGTAACTTATTTTTTATTTTGAAAATAAAAAAAGATGGCACAATCGTTCGGTTCTGTTCTTGATCCTTACAGAAGGCTGAAAGAACCTCTCGGGGTAAAAGGAATAAGGCAAACAGTTATAGTTACAAATAATCCTTCTACTATTGATCAGAATGAAATACTTACTGTTAGGTTTCCTAATCTAGGTAAGAACGATGTTATTGTACCAGGCACTGTAAGACTATCATTCAAATTAGAATTAGAATCTGGCTCAGATGAAAATAGGACTTTGGCTTATAATGTAGGAAGAGCAATTGTGAGGAAGATTACTGTCAAACTGGAAGGGCGGGAAGTGATGTCATTGAATAATGCAGATGTTTTTTTAGTTTATGCAGATAATTGGTTGACTGACAATGAAAAGAAAAACAGAGTGTTTCAAGGGATTCAGTCAGACAATGGGATAAAAGTTAGAATAGGAGCCGGAGATAAAGCTGACAACAAAAAAGATAACGCTGTCAATGTTGCTTTTGGAAACAAATTTTGTATTCCACTTGACTTTGAACTCATAAATTCACATCCTCCCTTCTATCAAGGAGCATTGCGTGACAGGCTGTCATACGACCTGACTTTCAATAGTTATGATCGTGTTATGCTTTCACAAGACCCGGAAGCAAAGTATAAGGTGTCTGGAATTTCTTTAGAGTTTGATGTTGTAAACCATCCTGAACTGGCTAGACTTATAGAAAATCAGTACAGTTCTAAGCTGCCTATCTATTATGAAAGAGTGTTGAATCACAGTACACTTTCAAAAAGCCAGGCTGATCCAATCTGGAACATTAACTTGAATACACCAGCTAGGTCAATGAAGGGAATACTTATGTTGTTTGAGGAACCAAAAGATTCATATGAAAGGCAAATAGAAAAGTTTTACAATCCACTAATCAATAGAGTATATTGCACAATTGAAGGGCAGCCAAACCAAATATTTGCATCTGGCATGCTGCCATACCAACACTATGATGAAGCAAGAAAGTACTTTACTGGAGGAAGATTGAAAGACCCAACATCTGATCTTGTGGCTAAAGATCTACATTTACACGGTGTTGGCGTAGAAGATTTCTTGACAAATAAATATGCGTTATGGCTGGATCTCAGAACAACTGACGACAACAAACTGCATGGAAGTGGAAGGCGAATTGAAAACGGATCAGAAGGAATCACAATACAAATTGAAAAGGAAGTAGGGAGTAGTAGTAAATCAGTTAAGATCTACGTGTTTGTTGTGTCAGATGCGCAGTTAAACATCTCTGAAAGCAGATTACAGGATATTGTTTATTGAACGTGTTAAAATGAAGTATCTAGATTTTCTTCCAAAAGATCCACACTGTTCTTTGATTTGTGGGGCAACAGGTTGCGGCAAAACAAGATATGTTTTGGATTTATTACAAACTGTTTACATAAATCACTTTGAACACATAGTCATATTCTGTCCAACCATAAAGCATAACAGAACATACAAGGAGAGAAAATTCATATGGTCTGATCAAAATATATTTATTGTAAATCCTTCTGATCGTCTAAATGTTTGCTTGGAGCATTATTTCGATCTTTTTCAGAACACGCCAACACTGTTTATTATTGATGACTGTGCAGCAGAACGTGACATTGTTAGAAAGAAAAGTGCACTAGCAAAGCTTGCATTCAGTGGACGACATGCATTAATATCAGTTTGGATATTAACACAAAAATACAATGCAGTTCTGAAAGACTTTAGAGAGCAACTCAAAACAATAACATTGTTCTATTCAAAGGACCGTGACAGTTTTGAAGAGTGTCTTCGAGAAAATGATGTCATTGAAAACAAACAGGAGAGAGAAAGAATAAAGAATAATCTGAAATCTTCTAAGCACTCGAAACTGGTTTTAAAAACTGATCAACCAGTTCAGTATGTATGTTTGTAGAAATCCTTGCTAAGTTCTTGTCAAGTTCTTACTCAAGTTCTTACTCAAGTTCTTGTCAAGTTCTTACTCAAGTTCTTGTCAAGTTCTTGTCAAGTTCTTACTAAGTTCTTGTCAAGTTCTTACTCAAGTTCTTACTCAAGTTCTTGTCAAGTTCTTACTCAAGTTCTTGTCAAGTTCTTACTCAAGTTCTTGTTAAGTTCCTACCTAAGTTCTTACTCAAGTTCCTACCTAAGTTCTTGTTAAGTTCCTACCCAAGTTCTTACTCAAGTTTAATTACTAGATTTTAATTTTATTCTGCATCAAAATAAAATGAACTGTGATGAATTGCTGATGCAGACTGCTACAGATATTGAAATCTGTGACAGTAGGACTATACCTGATAAAAAAGAAAGATTGTATTCACTTGCTGTTTGTGGAAAAACAAAACACTACCTTGGGCAGCAGTTAACTGTGGAAGAAGTACAACATCTTTCCTCAGAAGATATAGAAAAGTATCATGGACGGTATGAATCAGTGCTTGGTTCTAAGATGGTTAGAAGTATTGGACAGACTGTTATAGGTTTGTACACAAAGATTTTTGGACATTTTACACCTCTCGACTCGGAGGAAGACTTAACACATGATCTAACTCATGACCCTGTTGTTTCCAAGTCCCTCGAATCTCTTGCCTGTGGCCTGTATTATCGATTTGGTGCTTTATTAGTACCATTTGTTGCTGGATTAATTACTTTCAAACACATTAATTTTCAGAATAAAAAAGATGACAGATCAGTTGAAGCAGACAGTGGAGCAGACGAAAATACCAGAAGTGAACACAGTGACAAAGAAACCTGGTAGAGTAGAAGCAGGAAAAAAACTAGCCGAATGGAACAGACAAAAAAAGTTAAATCAAAAGGCAAAGCAGAACATTATGTCTGAAGTTGAGCAGACACCAAACATTCCTGAAGTGACTAAGGTCACACAAACTGATCAAGAATTAAAATCTTCATTTCTATCACACAGAAAAGTAGCTGTAGCAGCTGTTGTTGGAGGAGGTGGATACTTGCTTTACAAACTTTGGCAAGGCAAATATAAAGTGTCAGAAAAACCAAAATCAGAAACACCAAAATCAGAAACACCAAAACCAACAAACAAAGCAGTACAAACAATAAAAAAGCCCACAGTAGTACCTGCAGTGGATTCATTTCATATGGAATAATTTTAATATTTTAATTTTGATAACATAAAAATGAGTTCTGAAAAGACAATAGTTAATCTAGTTTATCACGCTGCAGTGATTGGAGGCTTGAGTGTAGGTTACACAATGCTGGGTAAAAGTCTCCTCAGAATGAAACCAGCCGACTTGGGAAAGTTAGACTTCGAAGACGGTGCTAAACTAATTGGTGTTGTGACAGCTTCCTTTGCAACAAAAGACTTTTTGGTGAAGCAAGGAATTATTCCAGAAAATATAAACATGTAAGACAATAAAATGGCTAGCTTGGTTATGATGGTGGGAGGTGCGATTGTAAATGCGCTTGCATTTTCTGGCAGCAACTATTTGTTTTCTAAACTGCAAAATGGTGAAGAGAGGGAAAGGCACAACAAAGCCATGGAACAATTGGCGAAAGCACAGGATGAATACGAGAAGAAACGAATTGCGCAGTTAGACTTTATGAATGATAAACTCAGGCAGCAAGGACATGCAAACAAAACCTTTGCCAATGTTGATGCAGCCATTCAAGAATACTATCTTGTAACTGGAAAGAAAATGAAGACAAGTGCTCCTCCAAAACTGGGTGACTTTTATCAGCCTTCAGAAGAGCAGAAGGTGGGCGAGATTGTTTTCATTGTTATTGGTATGGCTGTTGTTTACTTTATTGCGCGTGCTGTCAAATCTTAATATTCTGTCATTTAAAAAACCATGAGTGATGCTTTGTTATCTAAAATATATTATTCCCCAAAAGGATACTGGAAAGGAAGAACTGCTATTGACAAGCTCAGTGACGCAGCAGGTGTTTCTCAAGATATAGCAAAGAAATGGTTGTCAAAGCAGGCAGTTTGGCAGATCTATTTACCTGCACCAAGAAAAATTACACGACCACACTTTGTTAACATTAAACCGAATGACACTCATCAAATAGACCTGCTGTATTTACCGCATGACACAGTCAGAAGGAAGAAATATAAGTATGCACTGACTGTAGTTGATGTTGCAACAAGATACAAAGATGCTGAACCGTTGACAGAGAAAAGTGCTATAGCTACAGCTGTTGCCCTGCAAGAAATTTACAGACGTGGACCACTAAAGTATCCCAGAATGATTCAGTGCGATGATGGTAAGGAGTTTAAAGGAGCTGTCAACCAGCTTCTGTTAAAACATCATGTTACAGTGAAGAGAGGTATTCCAGGAAACCACAGGTCACAGGCTATTGTTGAGAGCTTTAACAAACAGTTGGCAGAAAAACTGTTTTCATATCAGTACCATCAGGAATTTTTGGACACAGAAAGTAAATTGCGTAACACTGAATGGGTCAAAAGATTACCATCAGTACTTAGAGCAATGAATCTGGAGGTATTTAAAGCTACAGGGTTAAGACCAGTTGATGCAATCAAACAGAAAACAATACCTGTTGCTCCAAAGTCAACAACACCAGTGGCATTACTACCTTTCAATCAGAAAGTCAGATATTTATATGCACCCGGTGAAGCTGAGGGTGACAGCAGGAAGCGTGCAACGGATCCAATCTGGAGTATTGACATTCATGAAATCAAGAGAGTAGTAGAGACAAATCCACCTATATATTACTTGAGAGAACCAGCACCGCAAAGAGCCTTTGTAAAAGAGGAATTACAATTAGTTCCACGTGGTACAAATGTTAAATGATTTTTTATTTCAGATTTTATAGTGTTAACAAAAATGGAAGCTCTGAGAAAGAATTCTAAGCAACTTCATTTTTTTAATTTATATTTTTATTTTGAGTTATAAAATCAAACTCACAGCGATGGAAGACTCTGTATTAGAATCTTTATCGACAGTATTTGACACCGTTGAATTACAAGTAACGGATCCTCAAAATGTGCAGTCCAGTGTGCAAGACGCCATTGAACAAATTCCAAACAATTTGTTGATTGAACCTCCAGTAAAAGTGCAGATAGTCAGTTTAATAAAATACAAAACAGTCAGTGATGAGGTGCTAGAAGTTCATGTTTCAACCAGACAACTAGCACTTAATTCTATGGCAGAATTGAATGGAAACTGGGCAGATGAAATGATGAAACGGTTTGAGCAAGCTGCAGAGGATGCAAAGATGAAAGGATCCGGATGGTCAGAAGGTGAAATTCTAAAAATAGAATTGAAGCTAAGTAAATTTGCCCCCATCAGAGGTAGAAGTTACATACCTTTACCTCCTGCTCTTGTCAAAAAACGTGCTGTGCTGAACATAAAGAATGATGATGACAAATGTTTTATGTGGTGTGTTCTGGCAAGACTGTACAGTGTAAAGAAAAATGCAGAAAGAGTGTCGAACTATCATGCATACAGAAATAAACTAAACTTTACTGGTATTGAATTTCCTGTCAGCATTACAAGCATTGACAAATTTGAACAGCAAAACAAACCCATCACCGTAAATGTTTACACGTGGGATGAGGAAGATGAACTGAAACCAGTCAGAATATCAAAGAACTCACCAACGATTGGTGATTGTGATACTAACCATGTTGACATGTTACTAATGACTGATGGTGTAAAATATCATTACACTTTGATTCGCACAATGAGTAGACTGATGGCGAGCACAAGCAATCACAATAGTAAACAAGACTTTTGTAGGCGATGTCTCTTGCGTATTCCATCAATTCATGCAGCACTTATACACAAGCAACATTGTAAGAGCGTTGATGATGCGGTTGTGAAGTTAACAACACCGCCGCCAGACAGCAAAGTGTATTTTAAGAATGTATGCAAACTACAGAAAAATCCTTATGTTGTTTATGCTGACTTTGAATCTATCATTGTGCCATATGAAGGACCTTTACCAAAAGACCTACCTAAAACAGTAACTCTAAGTAATCATCAAGTCTGTTCATATGCATTTATTGTTGTTAGTTCAGATGGTAAACATTCTAAACCGCAATTGTACAGAGGACCTAATGCAGCAAAGAACTTCTTACAGCAAATGAACCAAGTGCGAAATGACTGCTCCAAACAACTGAATCTTTCAGACATTGTTATGAAACCTGAAGACCAAGAACAGTTTAACTCTACCACACAGTGTTGGATATGCGAACAAAGTCTAACACCAAACACAGACAATCCAATAGTAAGAGATCATGATCATGTAAGTGGGCAGTTCCGAGGAGCAGCACACAGCAAATGTAATCTACAATTAAAGTTTGATCCTAAGACTTGGAAGCTTCCAATCTTCTTCCATAACTTGCGCGGTTATGATTCACATCTGATCATGCAGGCAGTAACTGATGAATACAAAGCAAGATGCATTGCGCAGTCTTCAGAAAAGTACATGGCCTTTACTCTGAATAGTTTATACTTCTACGATTCTGCTCAACATCTGATGGGAACACTTGAGTCTTTATCTTCATCACTAACTGCTTTCCCAATCACATGTAAGTACTTTGACAGTGACTTAGTTAGAAAGGGAGTCTATCCATATGAATACATGGATTCGTGGGAGAGGTTTGATGAAGATGAGTTACCACCAAAGGATGCTTACTTCTCACGGCTGAAGGGTAAAGGTATAAGTGACGAAGACTATGAACACGCTAAGACTGCATGGAATAAATTAGGATGTAATACAATGGGTGATTATCATGATCAATATTTGTTGGCTGATGTTTGTTTACTTGCAGATATATTTGAGAATTACAGAAGAACATGTATGAAGCACTACAATCTAGATCCTTCACATTACATATCTGCACCAGGCATGAGCTGGGATGCATTTCTTAGATTTACAGGAGTAAAGATTGACTTGCTATCAGATCTACCTACACTTCAGATGATTGAAAATGGACTACGTGGAGGAATCAGTATGGCTTGACACAAGCGGCTTTAATATTAGCATACTTTTATGCTGTGGGGTTAAATGTATTGTATTGGAGCGCCTGTGTTTCTCTATTTCGCCTGTCATAGGTAGACGCTGGTTAACTGCAGGTGTCTCGTGGAGCTCGTGCTCAGGTATTTCACGTGTGTTTTGCTTGTATTTTGTAAGGTGAACTCAGAGCTAAATTCGAGCTCGTAGATACTCCTTTTTATTCATTCGTTCTTTGCCTTTAGCCGAGGGAAGATAGCTTGCGTTCCAAGCGAATCCGTTCTTCGTTGAACGTAGGGTCTGTTTGCGTAGAGCAGATGCCGGAAACCTGTTATCAACGGCAGGGGATATGTATGGCTACTTCAATACAACCAGGATGTGGTATGTAATCATTAAATATTATGTTGTGTGTGTTACAGTTAAATTATTCTCAGGTTTAGATTTGCTTATTGACTTCTGAAAACCGGTCAATCCAAGATGGCGGAATGTATAGTGTGCACGTGCGTGTGTAACTTTGTACTTGAACGGTATGAATTTGTGGTTTTGTTTTGGGGAATGGTTTGGTATGTTGTTGAATGAATATGTTTTGGTTGAAAGGGGAGTGGTGGACAGTTTTGTTTATAGAATGAATTTGGTATTATTCGTTGGACTTCATACTTAGCAGAATTAAATGTATAAGTCCGTTGGTATGTGTGTTCGAGATGCATGAGAGTGAGAGTAGAGAATTATGTCCATTTAATCCTGCACTTGGTTGTTAAGTTATAAGGACGGGTGGGCGATGTTACTGTTACCGTGAACTAAGTCTTGCGTTCACCATTCCAGGTTGTTGTATTTCACCATGCGGAGGCTACTCTGAAATGGCCTACTACTGAGGAGATGTCTGCCGCTCCACTTTCGACGACGGCACTGCTCGCCTGGCAAGGACTCGACGTCACCGATGACTCCGGTCGCTTCGCACCACGGCCTCGTTGACTCCGGTTCATGAACGATTTCGGATACGCAAGCACGGTAACATTAGCCTTAGCCCGTCCTAACAGCTAAACGTGCAGGAGCTATAACGTCATAATGAACTGAGCGAAAGTGAGAGGTATGAAAGTTTCTAAATAATTATTCTTTGTTGTTATAGGCTTTAACGCTGGTTGATCTTTGTTGTTGTTGTGGATATTGCCGAAAGAAAGATTTGTATAGTTAGATAGTGTTGTGCGTGTATTTATGTTATGTATAATTGATTGTTTGTAAGAAACGTCCTTAATCTACTGTTCGTGTCAACTTGTGTTTTGTGGTCGGAAGAGCAAGATTGTTTTGAGTCGTGGATGACAGACTGCGTGCGTGTTTTGTGCATGTGTGCGTGACAAATGGGGGCTCGTCCGGGATCTTTATTATTACATCGTCACCTATGATATTGCTCTGTTCGTCTGTTTGTTTGTACTGTCTTGTCAGGTTTGATTTTTTGAATAGGGATGATTGAATAACATGCTTGTACGTGCTAAGGCTTAACCTGATTTTCACAGCGGCCACCTGTGAATACTAGCCGGTGCTGGGTACATGTCTCGACGTTGTTTATAGCATTTTTCCCTGTTGTAACTTGTCTGGAAATGTTGTAGATTGAGATGTTTTGCTTCAGAATTTTGTTGTGAAGTAGTTAGGTTGCTTTTCCATAGTTGGCGACTTAACCATTTTACATTTGGTGAGAAATCATGTCGGGATCCAAATCTCGCAATGCCGCTCTGGCAAGTTTTTCTACCCCTGATCATGGTAATTCTCCACCCCGTATGACACTTACCACGCCAAAGCATATGGATGGAGCTGCTGTTGACCCTATTGAAAAATCTAGTTCCCTCACGTCAGCTCAAGAAATTATAGCCGCTAGGGGACGTGCTTTGGGCGTTCGATCAGGGGCTGCTTTAGCAAAATACGTTCAAGAAGAGGAAGCAGCTCAACGAAGACTACTTCAAGAAGAAGAGGAAGCTCAACTGAGAAAAGAAGAAGCTCAACGAAGACTTCAGAGGGAGGAACAGGATGCTCAACGAAGACTTCAGAGGGAGGAAGAAGAAATCAGAAGAAAAGTACTTCGAGAAGAGGAAGAAAACGACCGCCGCCGACGTCTAGCTGAACTGGAAGAAGAAAGAGTTCGTGCAGAGATAGAAAAGACTAGGAGAGAAGAGACTACTTCAAGTTCTCGTAGTAGGGCTATTGAACCAGTTCGTCTGGAAATAGATCCATTTGATGAAGCCAAAGAGGATCTCGACACCTTCCTAGGACGATTCGAGAGAGCAGCAACTCTCAGTGGCTGGGACAGGGAGAGTGACTGGGGAGCTCGGCTGGGAGCCCTCCTGAAAGGTTTTGCTGCCGATGTTTACTTGGAACTGCCAGCTGAGGATGCGGGAAACTTTGATGTCATTGTGGACGCCCTTAGAGGATCTTTTCGCTGGACGGCTGACTCGTATCGTTCTAAGTTTCGATTCGCGGCCAAAAGAGGAGAGGAGACTTTTATACAGTTCGCTACCCGCCTTCGAATTTGGTTTGAACGGTGGAGGAAAGCCGCGAAGAAAGAGGAGACCTATGCTGGAATCCGAGACCTCCTACTGATGGAACACCTGATGGACCATGTGTCTGGGGACCTCGCGGATTTCATCCGGCAGCGTGAACCGGCGAACGTCACTGAGGCCGCCGAACTAGCTGAGAGGTTTGCTGCATCAAAAAGAGCCAGGAAAAACCCGGTTACTGCGACTGGTCGAGTCGAGAAGAACACGAAGGACATTGAAAATCCTGAGGAAGACTCTGCCCCAGTTAGTCCCGTCCACCCCAACGGCCCTTTTCCCAAGAGAAATTGCTACGGTTGCGGTAAAACTGGGCACATCCGTAGGAATTGCCCGCATTCAGCATCGTCCTTCAACGTGCGGACCGTCACCAACGTGAGAACAGTTGTAACGATGCCAGGAACCACTGCTGCCACATCAGAGTTACCTACCCTTTGTGACCCATGTAGCCAACTTTCGTATACTCCTTTATGCACGGTCAGTATCAATGGATCACAAGTATCTGCTCTTCGTGACACAGGCGCCGACGGACTGGTTATTGACTCCTCGCTGGTAAAAGACTGTAACCTCAAGCAGGGAAGTCAAACTATTCGTTTCGCAGCAGGGAACGTTCAGAAGACTTGTCCTACTACGATCGTACATTTAGAGTCCCCATTTTTCTCAGGGAACGTTGTAGCTATTGTGGCTGACCAGCTAACATACCCCGTACTCATCGGAAACCGGATCATTCAGCCTGGAGGAGAAACTCTTGAAGTTCCTGTGTACCGGGCGAAAGCTCAACCTGTCAAGATAGCCGCCATTACTCAAGTCCAAAATACGCGAGAAAAAGAACCTCCCAAAACCCTACGGATGAAAGATTCTGGTCTAGGTGTTACCAGAGAGAAGTTGATCCAGCTACAGACGCTTGACCCAACTCTGTCTAGGGTGCGGGAGCTGGCAAAAGGGAGGAACCCTACACCATCTGGGAAGAAAGGAAAGGTGAAATTCCTTTGGAAGCAGGGCGTCCTACATCGCTTTTTCATAACCACGGAGAAGACCTTCAGTCAGGTGGTGGTGCCCGAGACTCTTCGTTCGGGTATTTTGAGACGATACCACAATGTTACTAAGACTGGTCATCTTGAGACAAAGAAAACTAAGAATAGACTCTGGCATTCGTTCTACTGGCCAGGGATGGAGGGCGACATCAGGCGTTATGTTCATTCCTGTGATGTTGGCCGTCGAGCTTTACCCAAAGGAGGATTACCCAAAGCTCACCTTGGAAAGTTGCCCCTCATAGATGAACCTTTCCGGAGAATCGCTGTCGACCGTGTTGGCACATTGACAGTCTCAGAGAGAGAGAATCGCTACAGACTGATCACCAGTCCCTTCAACCTCTACAGAAGACATAGATGACGAACGGAAGTTTGATGCGCTGGGCCCTGTTGCTTCAGACATTCACGTTCCGCATCAGAGCAATCCGAGGATGCGACAACGTCGGAGCAGACTATTACAGCCGCATTGTGTAGAATTTTTGTGACGAACCGTAGTTCGGTTTGAGTAGGGGGGTTTGTCACAAGCGGCTTTAATATTAGCATACTTTTATGCTGTGGGGTTAAATGTATTGTATTGGAGCGCCTGTGTTCCTCTATTTCGCCTGTCATAGGTAGACGCTGGTTAACTGCAGGTGTCTCGTGGAGCTCGTGCTCAGGTATTTCACGTGTGTTTTGCTTGTATTTTGTAAGGTGAACTCAGAGCTAAATTCGAGCTCGTAGATACTCCTTTTTATTCATTCGTTCTTTGCCTTTAGCCGAGGGAAGATAGCTTGCGTTCCAAGCGAATCCGTTCTTCGTTGAACGTAGGGTCTGTTTGCGTAGAGCAGATGCCGGAAACCTGTTATCAACGGCAGGGGATATGTATGGCTACTTCAATACAACCAGGATGTGGTATGTAATCATTAAATATTATGTTGTGTGTGTTACAGTTAAATTATTCTCAGGTTTAGATTTGCTTATTGACTTCTGAAAACCGGTCAATCCAAGATGGCGGAATGTATAGTGTGCACGTGCGTGTGTAACTTTGTACTTGAACGGTATGAATTTGTGGTTTTGTTTTGGGGAATGGTTTGGTATGTTGTTGAATGAATATGTTTTGGTTGAAAGGGGAGTGGTGGACAGTTTTGTTTATAGAATGAATTTGGTATTATTCGTTGGACTTCATACTTAGCAGAATTAAATGTATAAGTCCGTTGGTATGTGTGTTCGAGATGCATGAGAGTGAGAGTAGAGAATTATGTCCATTTAATCCTGCACTTGGTTGTTAAGTTATAAGGACGGGTGGGCGATGTTACTGTTACCGTGAACTAAGTCTTGCGTTCACCATTCCAGGTTGTTGTATTTCACCATGCGGAGGCTACTCTGAAATGGCCTACTACTGAGGAGATGTCTGCCGCTCCACTTTCGACGACGGCACTGCTCGCCTGGCAAGGACTCGACGTCACCGATGACTCCCGTCTCTTCGCACCACGGCCTCGTTGACTCCGGTTCATGAACGATTTCGGATACGCAAGCACGGTAACATTAGCCTTAGCCCGTCCTAACAGCTAAACGTGCAGGAGCTATAACGTCATAATGAACTGAGCGAAAGTGAGAGGTATGAAAGTTTCTAAATAATTATTCTTTGTTGTTATAGGCTTTAACGCTGGTTGATCTTTGTTGTTGTTGTGGATATTGCCGAAAGAAAGATTTGTATAGTTAGATAGTGTTGTGCGTGTATTTATGTTATGTATAATTGATTGTTTGTAAGAAACGTCCTTAATCTACTGTTCGTGTCAACTTGTGTTTTGTGGTCGGAAGAGCAAGATTGTTTTGAGTCGTGGATGACAGACTGCGTGCGTGTTTTGTGCATGTGTGCGTGACATGGCTTCACACAATTACTGCAAAGCCAACAACAAATACTTGGACGACTTTGATCCTATGAAACCTTCTAATTACATCATGTATCTAGATGCAAACAATTTGTATGGTTGGGCAATGTGTCAGACGCTTCCACTTCGGAACTTTAAGATCTATTCAGGACCATTTTCACAATGTGTTGTGCTGACAATATTAAAAGCAGGCCCAGACAGTCGAAAGGGATGGATACTAGAAGTTGACTTAGACTATCCACTATCACTTCATGATCTACATAATGATTATCCTTTAGCGGCTGAGAGGTTAAAAGTAAACCCAAGAGAACCTCCAAAGCTGGTGCCCAATCTGTTTCACAAAAAGAAGTATGTGTGTCACTACAGACTGTTACAGTTTTACATTAGACATGGATTAATTTTGAAGGCTGTTCATCGTATAATTTTATTTGATCAAGAACAGTTTATGAAACCTTACATCATGAAAAACACAGAACTGAGAACCAAAGCCGCTGATGCATCAGAGAAAGACTTTTTTAAACTGATGAACAACAGTTGCTTTGGTAAGACAATGGAAAACCCACACAAGAGAAAGGATGTTAGACTTGTTACAAGAGAAAATGAGGCCATCAAGCTGACATCCAAACCACAGTATCAAGACTTTAAATACTTTCATGAACAGCTGTATGGTATCTTAATGAAAAAACTTGTAGTCAAGCTTGACAAACCAGTATTCATAGGCTTTACTGTGCTAGAGTTGTCAAAACTGTTGATGCTTGAGTTTTTGTATGATTATTTGAAACCAAGATATCCCAAATCGAGAGTACTTTACACAGACACAGATTCATTCTTACTTGACATTCCAGCGGATGACATTTACAAAGATCTAGAAGCTGAAAGTCCTGCAGTAAAAGGAAAAGATTCTTTTTATGACACTTGCGACTACCCTAAAGAATCACCATTGCACTCAAATGTTAACAAGAAGGTTATTGGAAAGATGAAAGATGAAATGAATGGGAAGATAATTAAGGAGTATGTTGGATTGCGTGCAAAGATGTACAGTGTTGCAAGTGAGAAAGGGGTGGTTAAAAAAGCAAAGGGTGTAAGCAAACAGGTTGTAAAGTCGAGCATATCGCATGATAACTACAAGGAAGCACTGTTTCAGAAGCGAGTGTTTCACCATGACAACCCTAAGATCAGTTCCGCGCTTCATCAGATCAACACAACTATTGTAAACAAGAAATCTTTAGATGCTAATGACACAAAGCGCGTTTATTCATCACCAGAATATTCTTATGCAATTGGACACTGGAGAACAAACGCGACTCCAAATAGTCTGAGTGTGTAATAAGAATTTTTGTCAATCGGGAAAACCCGCTATGACAGCTTTGTTTTGACTGCAGTGGGGTAGAGGACGTCGTTGCTTGCGTTAGGGAAGTGTTTGTGAAAGGGGAGTATGCTTTGTTGAGTTTTAAAGCAGCCACCAAGTACACTTATCAAAAGCTTGAATCAAATACCCAAGTCAATTGAATAAGTTAACACTCGGCGGCCGCCCGAAGGCAACCTTTGAAGCGAAGTAGAGCAGTGAAGCACGCACGTTTTCCCAGCCGGATCCACCGGTTATTCTGAAAACATAAACAAAAAGAATGAAAACTTGTAGCTAAGGAGGGGAAATGCAGTTCCTCTACTTAGTTACAGGTAAACAAATGTATGCTATAGAGAGAAATAACACTGACCAATCCAGCTCATCGTTGCTAAGGAGGGGAAATGCAGTTCCTCTACTTAGTTACGGGTAAACAAATACATATTTAATAGAGCTATACTAAAAATAAACCATTATGCTCATCGTTACTAAGGAGGGGAACTGCAGATCCCCTCGTTGGTTACCAGTAAACAAATGTATGCAATAGAGAGAAATAACACTTACCAATCCAAAAAGCTGCTTCCTCTTCATTGTTTTCCAAGGCTTGATGGATGTGCTTGCGAAGAGACAACATTGTTTTTATTGGAAGATTTAGTTGTTGGAATTTGGGATATGTCTTGAGAAGAATGCTTATGTTAATGAGATCTCTCGCCCATCTAGGTGTTATACGTAACACTTCTAAACAAACACCCTTGAATCTTCCAAAATGTCTACTCCTCAGCACTTCTAAATATTGTCCATAAACAACCACAATTTTTAGGGTATCTGTTGCTTTACTTTTGTATTGTTTTTCACAAACAAGAAGCTTTTGTTTGAGTTGCTCAATATCTGTTGTTCGGCTTGTACTAAACAACAAAGATTCGCTTGTTGAACCATCATAGTACAGATGATTTTTTAGACCCTCTAGGAGCTCCGACCCTCTAAGTGAAGTCAAGACTTTTGATTTCTTTCCCCGTTTGTTTTGGAAGGTAACAGGTATTGGCTTTTTGGGGAGATTTGCTTTCAATTCAAACTCTTCTGCAGCCTTATGTCCTCTCTCTTGGAAAATTGAATCAAGTTGTTTGTAAAATTCAAGAAGTTTTGTATGGTACTCAATGTGTTTTTTTAAACTCTCTAGTTTTTCAGTGTCAACATTCGGTAAATCAATCACCTCAAAGTCTTGACTGAGCCCAGTATGAAGTCCATGATCATCCTGCTCCATACTAGAAGAAGTGTCTGACTGTGATAAATTCCTAACTTCTTGTTCTGTTTGCTGATTCATATTTTCAGGAAGAATTAAATAAGTTGATTGTCTAGAATAATCCAACAGAGCTTGTTGTGCAGCGTTTGCTTCTCTAACTTCCTGGAGCTAACTCTATAGATTCTTGAGACAGGCAAAACACTTTTCTCACAGAAAACACGTCTTCACACCACCACAGCACCAGGAAAAATGACAAAATCACTATGCTATGTTACTATCAACACCAAGTGTTGGGCGGACGTGACGTAACTGTTGCTATTACATGATTTAATCTTGTCTTGCCATTGGAGGAATATAGAAGACAAGCTTGCAGGCCTCGCAAAACACACGCTGGCTGGTTTCCTTCCCAGATCAATACGGTAGTGTTGGGCTTGGCTACGAAGGGCAGATTGGATTAATATTTCAATGGAAACTAAATTTAGCGTTGTATGAGAGAAAGGGAGAATGAACGTTCTGGGTTACTGATTCCGACAGACCCGGAATTGGTTCAAAACAACCTTACTTTACTGTATTTTTTTTGTATGGATTTATGCAGTATTTTTCTGATTTTGTCGCATGTTTCATTTTAGTAAAAGTTTAGTCCAGAAGCCTATTTTGCGTTAATATTTAGGGTCTGTCGGAATCGGTGAGCCAGAACGTACATTCTCCCTTTCTCTACAGCGAATATCAAGAATGCTTATTCATAATCATACTAATGTTCCTTAGCGAAAACATATCTTGAAAAATAGTTTACCTGAGCACGCGAGCAAAGAATCTTCCCCACTTGCCGCTTACATGTTCAATGGGCAAGTGAAGCTAACAGCTTAGGTGACTGGCGACACAAGTCTAACAGCTCACCTTACAAAAAATGGACATTCAGGTTTTTCACCTGTTGCACGTGAGTGCGTGGAGACTCGGCTCTACAGGTAACAGAACAGGCCCCATAATCATGGTCCAACAGGCATGCAAATCAATGTTTTTCACGATACGAGTCTTCTTCTGTCCATTAATGCATACTAATAACAGCATCATTTCATCATTAATTAAGTACTCATATTACATACATGTTCATACATAAAACCCATAAATGTCATGTCTGACACACACACACACACACACACACACACACACATACACTGACGCACACACACACACACACACGCGCGCACGCACGCACGCACGCACGCACGCAAGCACACAAACACACACACTTACCGTCTGATGGGGTCTATGTCGACTAAACGAGTGGGATCCCCTGGAGGTGGAGTTCCTGGAGGGGGGTCCCTGTATACAGGGAATCCCACAGGGTGGAGTTCCTGGAGGGGGGTCCCTGTATACAGGGAATCCCACAGGGTGGAGTTCCTGGAGGGGGGTCCCTGTATACAGGGAATCCCACAGGGTGGAGTTCCTGGAGGGGGAGTTCCTGGAGGGGGATCCCTGTATACAGGGAATCCCACAGGGTGGAGTTCCTGGAGGGGGAGTTCCTGGAGGGGGATCCCTGTATACAGGGAATCCCACAGGGTGGAGTTCCTGGAGGGGGAGTTCCTGGAGGGGGATCCCTGTATACAGGGAATCCCACAGGGTGGAGTTCCTGGAGGGGGAGTTCCTGGAGGGGGATCCCTGTATACAGGGAATCCCACAGGGTGGAGTTCCTGGAGGGGGAGTTCCTGGAGGGGGATCCCTGTATACAGGGAATCCCACAGGGTGGAGTTCCTGGAGGGGGATCCCTGTATACAGGGAATCCCACAGGGTGGAGTTCCTGGAGGGGGAGTTCCTGGAGGGGGATCCCTGTATACAGGGAATCCCACAGGGTGGAGTTCCTGGAGGGGGAGTTCCTGGAGGGGGATCCCTGTATACAGGGAATCCCACAGGGTGGAGTTCCTGGAGGGGGATCCCTGTATACAGGGAATCCCACAGGGTGGAGTTCCTGGAGGGGGAGTTCCTGGAGGGGGATCCCTGTATACAGGGAATCCAACAGGGTGGAGTTCCTGGAGGGGGAGTTCCTGGAGGGGGATCCCTGTATACAGGGAATCCCACAGGGTGGAGTTCCTGGAGGGGGAGTTCCTGGAGGGGGATCCCTGTATACAGGGAATCCCACAGGGTGGAGTTCCTGGAGGGGGATCCCTGTATACAGGGAATCCCACAGGGTGGAGTTCCTGGAGGGGGAGTTCCTGGAGGGGGATCCCTGTATACAGGGAATCCCACAGGGTGGAGTTCCTGGAGGGGGAGTTCCTGGAGGGGGATCCCTGTATACAGGGAATCCCACAGGGTGGAGTTCCTGGAGGGGGATCCCTGTATACAGGGAATCCCACAGGGTGGAGTTCCTGGAGGGGGAGTTCCTGGAGGGGGATCCCTGTATACAGGGAATCCCACAGGGTGGAGTTCCTGGAGGTGGAGTTCCTGGAGGGGGATCCCTGTATACAGGGAATCCCACAGGGTGGAGTTCCTGGAGGTGGAGTTCCTGGAGGGGGGTCCCTGTATACAGGGAATCCCACAGGGTGGAGTTCCTGGAGGGGGGTCCCTGTATACAGGGAATCCCACAGGGTGGAGTTCCTGGAGGGGGGTCCCTGTATACAGGGAATCCCACAGGGTGGAGTTCCTGGAGGGGGGTCCCTGTATACAGGGAATCCCACAGGGTGGAGTTCCTGGAGGTGGAGTTCCTGGAGGGGGATCCCTGTATACAGGGAATCCCACAGGGTGGAGTTCCTGGAGGGGGAGTTCCTGGAGGGGGATCCCTGTATACAGGGAATCCCACAGGGTGGAGTTCCTGGAGGGGGATCCCTGTATACAGGGAATCCCACAGGGTGGAGTTCCTGGAGGTGGAGTTCCTGGAGGGGGATCCCTGTATACAGGGAATCCCACAGGGTGGAGTTCCTGGAGGTGGAGTTCCTGGAGGGGGGTCCCTGTATACAGGGAATCCCACAGGGTGGAGTTCCTGGAGGGGGATCCCTGTATACAGCGAATCCCACAGGGTGGAGTTCCTGGAGGGGGATCCCTGTATACAGGGAATCCCACAGGGTGGAGTTCCTGGAGGGGGGTCCCTGTATACAGGGAATCCCACAGGGTGGAGTTCCTGGACGTGGAGTTCCTGGAGGGGGATCCCTGTATACAGGGAATCCCACAGGGTGGAGTTCCTGGAGGGGGATCCCTGTATACAGGGAATCCCACAGGGTGGAGTTCCTGGAGGTGGAGTTCCTGGAGGGGGATCCCTGTATACAGGGAATCCCACAGGGTGGAGTTCCTGGAGGTGGAGTTCCTGGAGGGGGATTCCCTGTATACAGGGAATCCCACAGGGTGGAGTTCCTGGAGGGGGATCCCTGTATACAGGGAATCCCACAGGGTGGAGTTCCTGGAGGGGGATCCCTGTATACAGGGAATACCACAGGGTGGAGTTCCTGGAGGGGGATCCCTGTATACAGGGAATACCACAGGGTGGAGTTCCTGGAGGGAGATCCCTGTATACAGGGAATCCCACAGGGTGGAGTTCCTGGAGGGGGGTCCCTGTATACAGGGAATCCCACAGGGTGGAGTTCCTGGAGGGGGATCCCTGTATACAGCGAATCCCACAGGGTGGAGTTCCTGGAGGGGGGTCCCTGTATACAGGGAATCCCACAGGGTGGAGTTCCTGGAGGGGGGTCCCTGTATACAGGGAATCCCACAGGGTGGAGTTCCTGGAGGGGGGTCCCTGTATACAGGGAATCCCACAGGGTGGAGTTCCTGGAGGTGGAGTTCCTGGAGGGGGATCCCTGTATACAGGGAATCCCACAGGGTGGAGTTCCTGGAGGTGGAGTTCCTGGAGGGGGATCCCTGTATACAGGGAATCCCACAGGGTGGAGTTCCTGGAGGGGGGTCCCTGTATACAGGGAATCCCACAGGGTGGAGTTCCTGGAGGGGGGTCCCTGTATACAGGGAATACCACAGGGTGGAGTTCCTGGAGGGGGATCCCTGTATACAGGGAATACCACAGGGTGGAGTTCCTGGAGGGGGATCCCTGTATACAGCGAATCCCACAGGGTGGAGTTCCTGGAGGGGGGTCCCTGTATACAGGGAATCCCACAGGGTGGAGTTCCTGGAGGGGGGTCCCTGTATACAGGGAATCCCACAGGGTGGAGTTCCTGGAGGGGGGTCCCTGTATACAGGGAATCCCACAGGGTGGAGTTCCTGGAGGGGGGTCCCTGTATACAGGGAATACCACAGGGTGGAGTTCCTGGAGGGGGATCCCTGTATACAGGGAATCCCACAGGGTGGAGTTCCTGGAGGGGGGTCCCTGTATACAGGGAATCCCACAGGGTGGAGTTCCTGGAGGGGGATCCCTGTATACAGGGAATACCACAGGGTGGAGTTCCTGGAGGGGGATCCCTGTATACAGGGAATCCCACAGGGTGGAGTTCCTGGAGGGGGATCCCTGTATACAGGGAATCCCACAGGGTGGAGTTCCTGGAGGGGGATCCCTGTATACAGGGAATACCACAGGGTGGAGTTCCTGGAGGGGGATCCCTGTATACAGGGAATACCACAGGGTGGAGTTCCTGGAGGGGGATCCCTGTATACAGGGAATACCACAGGGTGGAGTTCCTGGAGGGGGATCCCTGTATACAGGGAATCCCACAGGGTGGAGTTCCTGGAGGGGGATCCCTGTATACAGCGAATCCCACAGGGTGGAGTTCCTGGAGGGGGATCCCTGTATACAGGGAATCCCACAGGGTGGAGTTCCTGGAGGGGGATCCCTGTATACAGGGAATCCCACAGGGTGGAGTTCCTGGAGGGGGATCCCTGTATACAGGGAATCCCACAGGGTGGAGTTTTTCAATAAAACTTGCAAACCATACTCAAATTTCTAAGAAATAGCATCAAGTGACTTTCAGCGATATCAGCGACACGCTACAGGAACTAAATCCTGTGGTATTTCCTGTATACAGGGAATCCCCCTCCAGGAACTCCACCTACAGGGAATCCAACTCTTTTGATCGACAGACCCCTAAAAAAAAAAAGAAAGAAAAATTCTTATTCTTCTTATTCATCAGCCACACTTACGAACGAACGAACACACACACGCACGCGCGCACGCACGCACACACCCTCACACGCACGCACACACCCTCACACGCACGCGTGTGCGCACTCAAACTCACACGCACTGATTCCCCAACAATCGTAGCCTCATAACATTGTTACGATTTAGATATTGCGCTCTACCTAGATTCCAGGGCGCGCGCTTCATAAGTTGGGTGTTACCAGAGCCGGACAAAGCGGCTCCGGTACCCACCCTTGTTCTAGACGGAAAGGTTTACAGCAGTTTGGTGATTTTCGGTTAGCCAGCCTACTCATTTGCTTGGCTGGTCGGCACGCACAGGTATTTTGTTTCAGCATATTATTCTGTGTTGGCTTTGTAATTCATTTGTTTGCCGGCAAGTCTAGCTTAATAGAAAGGTTTGAAACGCAATGTCTTCGTTCAAAATTAACCGGGGAAAAGATTGTGAAGCAGAATTGTGACTGCATCTGAATGGCAACTTGATCATTCTCTAATCAGTTGTGACATGCGAGGCAACTCTGTCAATGGTGGTCTACGAAAGCAGGGAAATGTGTTGTCACGTGACAAAGCTGGGTAGCAGCGCTGGTGTTGTGTATGTTTCGTTCTGCATGGAGTTGTCTGCCCCGTGAACCCACCAGAGTGACCACTGATGTGACGCCCTATTTACAACTTGTTGAGAATAAAACACTGACAAAGAAGGATTTTAGTTGTGCATGTCCGTTTGTTGAGAGATGGTTAATTAACCCGTACAAGTAATCTTCTTTGTTTTTCTTTGTTTTATTTTAATAAATTTTCTTCTCCCAAAATAGGTGATTTGATCCACTCCTCTCGAAACTGGCGAAGCCGGAGGGATTAATCGGAAACAAAGCGTTGTTTTTGACTAGAAAATGTTTCACTTCAGTGCCTCCCCCTCTTCCCGCATCACTGATACCCCCCCCCCCCCCCCCCCCCCCGCTCCCTACTCTCCCATCATCGGCGCGGCAACCGCCTAAAGAAAGCAGGTTGACCGGAGGGCTGATTAATTAACTGAAAGCAGAGACTCGCACGCACACAAACGCTCGCGTACACACGTACACGCACACATGCATGCAGGCTGGCAGACACGCACGCGCGCACACACACACACACTGTCAGGAATGAATTATCTAAAATACCGACTGTCAATCAGAAGGCTACTATTACATTTATACGCATTCGTTATTCTCCTCCGATTCATTCCAACAATAAAAGAAAATACGTGGAGCTCAAAATGTTTATATAGCTCACTGGTAAAGCATGTATATCAAACGTTCAGCATTCACACACATACACAATACGCCCAGGGTTCTAGATGAGTAAATTATGTGCTACCCCATCACCAGAACAGCGTAGTATTACTTGAGTCAGTATTTCCATACTGTTCCTTAGCGAAAACATATTTTGAAAAATAGTTTACCTGAGCATGCGAGCAAAGAATCTTCCCCACTTGCCGCTTACATGTTCAATTGGCAAGTGATGCTAACAGCTTAGGTGACTGGCGACAAGTCTAACAGCTCACCTTACAAAAAATGGACATTCAGGTTTTTCACCTGTTGCACGTGAGTGCGTGGAGACTCGGCTCTACAGGTAACAGTACAGGCCCCATAATCATGGTCCAACAGGCATGCGAATCAATAATAATGTTTTTCACGATACGAGTCTTCTTCTGTCAATTAATGCATACTAATAACAGCATCATTTCATCATTAATTAAGTACTCATATTACACACATGTTCGGACATAAAACCCATAAATGTCATGTCTGACACACACACACACACACACACGCGCACGCACGCACGCAAGCACACAAACACACACACATTCGCGCACGCACGCCCCTCCCCCCCCCACACACACGAACCTGAAATAGGAAAATTGCAATTTGTGAATTGATATCAGCAAAAAAGTTAATCATTAAATGTACTTTCTGACATTCAAGAGACATAGATCTTGATGAAAATGGCCTTCAGCAATGTTGTCTCTTCTGCTGAAATCGATGAGAGGAAATAGAAAAACATCTCCAAGGGTTGACTATTTTCCTGAGGTTTAAATCGGGAGAAACACCATACGCATGCGGCAAATTTATTGTCATGATCCTGCGGCTGCTCGCTTCCAGGTAGGCAGATTCACCTTTTTCGGTTTGATAAGTGAGATGGGGAGGGAGGGATAAAGGGAGCCAAGGGGGGGTAGATATTTGGAGAGAGAGAAAGAGGGGTGAGAAGAGAGAGAAAGAGAGAGAGGGGGGGGGGGGGAGCTAGGTATACAGGGCAAGGAACAGAGAGAGACACAGTGGAAGAAGTCATTTCTTCGGAGTGAAAAGGGGCAAGGGGCAAGTTAAGATGGTAAGAGGAGAGAAATGGGGACAGAAGAAGGAGAGAGGGGGTGGAGAAGGAGGAGAGAGGGGGAGAACCGATAGAGCCGTGAAGGAATTGTTGTGAAGTTCGCTAGTCATGCCTTCTGGTGTACACGTGGCCTTTAAAACACCTGGCGCCCTTGCCCAACTCGAGAATGAAAGATGAGATGTTGCCACAAGGTTCGTCCCTCCGCCCTTGCTTCGCCCTATATAATGTGATCAGGGGGGAGTGGACAGTCTCAGACCGCTGTCACCAGTTCTGAAAAGTGTTGCCAACTATTCAGGGAACTTTATTACTCATCTTTTCAAACAACACTTTCTCTTTGCAAAAGGGGAAAAGTTGTGGGAGGAGGTTGACATTGCAAAGTGTTTTGGGATTGTTGTTTGTTTTTGCCGCTGCCGACTCTGATTTATTTTTGCATCACTCAGAAAAAAATTAGGTTCACATTAATTAAGCGCTTTTCACTCGTGGAAAATAAAGTTTTATTGCGATGTTCACATACCTTGCAGCATCTCTCGGTACAAGACAAATCAAGCTGCAAAGGTCTACTTTGTGCACAAAAAAACCCAAAAAAACAAAAAAATATATATATATATATGGCCAGGAATCTGTCAGTGTGTCCAAAAAGTGTTACACAAACACCATTTTTTAGACTTGCTTTATCTTATTAATGTTGTTGTGGGTAAGAAAGGAGATGTGGTTTTTAGCAGAATAAAACTGTTTTTATTGGTATGGGCCACCTGGGGCAGTTAAAAACCCGTTATAAACCGTTATTTTCTAATTTTTCACCGATCTTTATGAAATGTTGTGGTTAGGTTGGTTGTCCCTAACTGAATTTCAACAAGAATAAAAAGTTGATTTTTGGCAGTTAAAAAACCGTTAAATCCCGTTTTTTCACCAATCTTTATGAAATTTTGTGAGTAGGTCCGTTGTCCATAACTGAGTTTCAATACGTGCTTTTCAGAAGAAAAACAAGCTTTTGTCAGTTATAAACCGTTATTTTCTAATTTTTCACCGATCTTTATGAAATGTTGTGAATTTCAACAAGAATAAAAAGTAAAATTTTGGCAGTTAAAAAAACGTTAAATCCCGTTTTTTCAGGAATCTGTCAGTGTGTCCAAAAAGTGTTACACAAACACCATTTTTTAGACTTGCTTTATCTTATTAATGTTGTTGTGGGTAAGAAAGGAGATGTGGTTTTTAGCAGAATAAAACTGTTTTTATTGGTATGGGCCACCTGGGGGGGGGGGGGGGGGTGGTGGTCAGTATAGTGTCTTGAGCACTTAAGGGGAGGTTCTAGCATGGGTGAAAGCGATTTTTCCAAAAAAATGTGATTTTGGGGTTCTTGCAATAATGGGTAGATAAAACATTGTATAGTATTGTGGTGGAAGAAATTTCACCAAATCATTAAACTGTTAAAATGACAGTTTAACCGCCAAAAAACACTCTGCTCCTTGTTTCTTGGTCCCTAATCGTCGGATTTACACCAAAATTGGCACAGTGATCCATTGTCCCTAACTGATCTCCAATACAAACTTTTCAAGAAGAAAAAGTTAATTATTGGCAGTTAAAAAAAACTTTATAAACCGTTATTTTCTCATTTTTCACCGATCTTTATGAAATGTTGTGGTTAGGTTGGTTGTCCCTAACTGAATTTCAACAAGAATAAAAAGTTGATTTTTGGCAGTTAAAAAACCGTTAAATCCCGTTTTTTCACCAATCTTTATGAAATTTTGTGAGTAGGTCCGTTGTCCATAACTGAGTTTCAATACGTACTTTTCAGAAGAAAACCAAGCTTTTGTCAGTTATAAACCGTTATTTTCTAATTTTTCACCGATCTTTATGAAATGTTGTGAATTTCAACAAGAATAAAAAGTAAAATTTTGGCAGTTAAAAAAACGTTAAATCCCGTAAGATCTACTTTATTCATAGGTTTGTGTGTGTTCGTTTGTAAGAGCAGTGAGTGATAATAGCATGACGTTAGGCTTTTTGAGCTAGCATCGTGGCTTACGCGCTTAGGACGAGGATGTTAATGACAAAACCAGGAAATCCCAACAAAGTGTCTGTGCATCAGTCATTCCTGTCCCTTTTCTAAGTTACACACACACACACACACACACACACACACACACACACACACACACACACACACACACACACACACACACACACACACACACACATACACACACACACACACGAACGCACACACACACACACACTGAAAAAAACATATGCAAGCATCAACATTTCAGCGAGACAAACCCAATGCTGGTGTGTCGAAGGAGACAGCCACAGCGGGCTTGTTCGAATCAAAGTATCACACCATACCTGTCCCAATATAGACCAGTTGGTCTAAGAGGACGTTAAACCCTAATAGTCAGTCAGTCAGTCTCTCTCTCTCTCTCTCTCTCTCTCTCTCTCTCTCTCTCTATTCCTGTCACCGCCCTCAATCTGTGCCTTGTACAATGATCTGGTAATTTTATTTAAGTTTATTTTATTTAATTAATTTTATTTAAGTTTTTACCTTGTGTTTTGTGTTGAAAAATAAATACATACTCCAGAATTGACAAAAAGTGTCTTGTACATTTTACGTGTTCTTTGTAAAATATTGCCCCAGCCCCTCCACCTGTGAAGAAAGGACACCTGTCTAATAGGGACACCATTACCATACCCCAAGGGTGTCCTTTAGAGACAGGTTTTACTGTACTGCCGAACAACACTTTTCTTCCAAGTTCCATTGTAACGAAACACTTGCCTGGAATTGTAATGTCTTTTATACACTTAAACACCTGCCCACAGATACAATGGAGCCACAACCCCAAACCAAATATAATATCCCATCTAAAAAAAAAAGTAACATCCCCAAACGCAAGATAATTAACCCTAACTGCCGGATGCAAATTGAAACACATTTTTTTCATTAGTTTTAATTATATTTTGCCTGAGGAAAACAAAACAGCCTGAAATGGACTGGGTGGTCGAGTGGTAACGCACTTGCGCTCGGAAGCGAGAGGTTGCGAGTTCGAACCTGGGTCAGGGCGTTAGCAATTTTCTCCCCCCCTTTCCTAACCTAGGTGGTGGGTTCAAGTGCTAGTCCGTCTTTCGGATGAGACGAAAAACCGAGGTCCCTTCGTGTACACTACATTGGGGTGTGCACGTTAAAGATCCCATGATTGACAAAAGGGTCTTTCCTGGCAAAATTGTATAGGCATAGATAAAAAATGTCCACCAAATACCCATTTGACTTGGAATAATAGGCCGCGAAAAGTAAATATTCGCCGTAATGGCTTGAGGTTTACTGGCCGATGTGAATGCGTTATATATTGTGTGTAAAAAATGTCTGTTTGTCTGTAAAAAAATTCAATTTCAAACGGCAGAAATTAATATGTAAAGCGCGGAGAGCAACGGTTAATTGTGGTTCGCGCTATATAAGCTCTCATGATAATAATAATAATAATAATAACAAGTCGCGTAAGGCGAAAATACAACATTTAGTCAAGTAGCTGTCGAACTTACAGAATGAAACTGAACGCAATGCAATTTTTCAGCAAGACCGTATACTCGTAGCATCGTCAGTCCACCGCTCATGCTCGTGGCAAAGGCAGTGAATTTGACAAGAAGAGCGGTTTAGTAGTTGCGCTGAGAAAGATAGCACGCTTTTCTATACCTCTCTTCGTTTTAACTTTCTGAGCGTGTTTTAATCGAAACATATCATATCTATATGTTTTTGGAATCAGGAACCGACAAGGAATAAGATGAAAGTGTTTTTAAATTGATTTCGAAAATTTAATTTTGATAATAATTTTTATATTTTTAATTTTCAGAGCTTGGTTTTAATCCAAATATAACATATTTATATGTTTTGGGGAATTAGAAAATGATGAAGAATAGGATACACGTAAATTTGGATCGTTTTATAATTTTTTATTTTTTTTTACAATTTTCAGATTTTTAATGACCAAAGTCATGAAATAATTGTTAAGCCACCAAGCTGAAATGCAATACCGAAGTCCGGGCTTCGTCGAAGACTACTTGATCAAAATTTCAACCAATTTGGTTGAAAAATGAGAGCGTGACAGTGCCGCCTCAACTTTCACGAAAAGCCGGATATGACGTCATCAAAGACATTTATCGAAAAAACGAAAAAAAAAATCGGGGATATCAATCCAAGGAACTCTCATGTAAAATGTCATAAAGATCGGTCCAGTAGTTTGGTCTGAATCGCTCTACACGCACGCACGCACACACACACACACACACACACACACACACACACACACACACACACACACACACACACACATACACATACACCACGACCCTCTTTTCGATTCCCCCTCTATGTTAAAACATTTAGTCAAAACTTGACTAAATGTAAAAATTAGATAGCATGACTAACCTACCTCCCTAAGAATATTTGCAATTGCCAATGAGCTTTGATCATATAAACTAAGAATGTCACAGACCTATGGGTAACCAAGCACCACTAACACCTAAACAAAACCACCACCCCCCCAAAAAAAAATTCAACAACATTCGATTTTCGACTGAATCATTCAGGTACGAATACTTTTTCCTTTCAAACATTGTTTTTATCATGTTTCGTAAGAAATCACTCGATTTATAGCAGTTTCATTCTCAAAAGTGATGTACGTTACTATTTGGATGACGACCATGCACACTTTACCCGTGGGGCTGGGCTCGTCCATCTCGCACGTAGGTGTGAAAGTCCTGTTGTCATTGATAGATCATATGCAAATGACCAAGGGAGACTAGTTAGGTCACGCTTGTCACAACATCTCGGCAAAACGAGAACGTTTTATTTTGGTTTTAAGTATTTTTTCTTTACACAAAATCAACAAATCGTGTCGATTTTCACAAATCACAGACAAAGCATGCATTGCAAGCAATTTTTTAAATATTATTTTAGACTTAGTAGACTGTGTGAACCTCGAAATCGATCTTTGGCGGCCATCTTACATTTACCGCGGACTGTACGACCGTTTGACTGACCGATACCGAATTTACACAAGGATAATAACGTACATCTCGCATCACTTTTCCAAGCGAAATGAACGAAGTTGGCAGCTCCGTCGAGCTCATTTTTGGTCTCATTAAACACTGCATTCATTTCCTGTCTGGTTTGTATGAAGGATTTACCGGTCGCGCACGTGTTCGGAGTACAGTTCTTACAAAACTGAAAGCACCCAAAATCGCGTAACGCTTCTTTCTCCAGAATGACTAGGTAAGGTTGGAATCACAAGTCCGTTATTCATTGCTTACGGCATAAATTTGCCACCATGTTATACCAAAACGTTCGTCCATTCATCCTCTTTCATCCAACACAAAAATGTTCTTTGCAAAAAAAGTTTGTTAGAAGCAGGAGCCTGCCAAATAATTCAAGCGGGCTCTTTCCTTCTTTCGACGCCATGACAGATTCTTGGCCATATACCGACCCTGCACGGTTTTTATGTGACAGTCGAACCTGCCCTGGCGACCACCTCCCGATAACGACCGACTGCCTAATGCGACCATCCCAAATTATCCCAGAGGAAAATATTCACCTTTTCAATGATAACAACCACATGTTTATGAGGACCGCTTTTTGGATCATCCCTTAAGTTGTCTTATAGAGAAGCTTGATGGTAGCCTAATCCAACTTATCGACATCGTTATGGAATTTTGGTGTAACTCATTTTAGACAGCATTTCAGCAGAAGGCCAAAACTGAATATTTTCATTATGAAATAGTGTTTAAATGTGTACCTGGTAAGGATAGAAAGATAAAAGAATGTTTAACCATGTATTGTTCATCGTATTTTAGATATAATTTCTCATGGAGAATGATTTACTTAGTCTACAGCACGAAAACATCAAGAATCGAGTTACGCCCAAAGTCTTGGACAACGACGATATTGTGAGTGCCTGACGTAAAAGTTTGCTCTGTTCATCTCTGAAAAAAGGATGTTGATGGTGCCATGCATTTGCAAAAAGGAAAACATGTTTTTGCAACCGTCTGCAAACGATATAGGGCAGCGAATCATAAATCAACAGACAGGCCAAGGTCTCTATGCGTGATCCATCAGTTACGCGTGATTCATCTTGCCTTGACTGACAGTGACACAGCCCGCGGGCCGCACCATGCACAACAACACGTGCAAAACGGCCCTCGGGGAAAGAAAAGAACAATCGCTGCTGTACACTTTGAACATCGATGTGAACAATATGTCTTGCCCTTGCCGGTCGTAGTTTAAAATCCACCCTTCAGTTTAAAAAACCCAAGAATGGTAGGTAATTAGAAGGTTTATTATTGACAAAACAAAACGCTACATTCACTTCTTTTATCAGAACAATACAATCAATCAATCAATCAATCAATCAATCAATCAATCAATCAATGACGCTTATATCGCGCATATTCCGTGGGTACAGTTCTAGGCGCTCTGCAGTGATGCCGTGTGAGATGAAATTTTATACGGCCAGTAGATTGCAGCCATTTCGGCGCATATTTACCTTTCACGGCCTATTATTCCAAGTCACACGGGTATAGGTAGACAATTATTAACTGTGCCTAAGCAATTTTGCCAGGAAAGACCCTTTTGTCAATCGTGGGATCTTTAACGTGCACACCCAATGTAGTGTACACGGGGGGAGGGTTCGGACACCGAAGAGAGTCTGCACACAAAGTTGACTCTGAAATAAATTTCCGCCGAACCTGGGATCGAACTCACGCTGACAGCGGCCAACTGAATACAAATCCAGCGCGCTACCAACTGAGCTATATCCCCGCTATATCTACAGCCCTAAGACGAAGACAATCGTACCTTAGGAACAACAGAATACAGAGATGGGAACACGGATTCATGAAAAAAGTCTGATAGTGACGTAGGGTTCCAAAATAGTACACAAACTCTGAGGGTAGTTCACACAGAAAAGCTCTGAAGTTGTGTTCAGGGGCTCAGAAAACAGCCTGCTATCAACAAAAAATCAGAAGATTCTCATGTGTGAGTATAGAATAGTATAGACAGAGAAAGGAGTGAGACTTGGCCCAGACGACGACTCCTAAAGATAAGCTGTAACTCTAAACTGAAGTGTTCCACTGTGGGACACACTTTCTTTCAAATGAACACTAGTTTTGACATGTGTGCTACTAATCATGAACTATGTCACACTGCCTTCAAAACTGGTTACAGAAAATGTGTTCAAAAACACTCAAAGTTTAATGCAATTCTTTGTGTGACAGGGAGACTACCGTCGCCCTTCACAGCAGACTCTGCAGAGTTGTTCGCCTTAGAAGTTGCGAGCTATTTATATCTCGCAAGGCAACACCTGTGGATTGTAGAGTTCTGTTTGTGATGGGGTCTGGCGGCTTTTGTCTCTCTGTATGTTCATGGATTCCTTTGCGAATGCATAACAGTTTTAAGAGGGCTTAGAAATAAGCTCTAGAATTCTCAATCCTGTTTGATTGGACTTCGCTTCCAAAGGTGATTGTGGTGTTTCGACACTCGGTCGCATGTCAATTCTATGTTAAATAAGTTGGGTCTATCATATTTATGGACAACTCAGAGTCTTGCCGTCTCAAGTTTTAAAAAACGTTGTAAAACAAAGGCTAAGAGATCAATTCCTGCAGGAATGGAACACTGACGTGAATGCCAACAGCTTGTGTTTTAATTACAGAATATATAAAAAGGATTTTTGTCTGGAAAGGTATTTGCTTTGGTTGCCTAGGAAACTCCAAGTTAAACTAGCAACATTTAGAACAAGCAATCATAAGTTGCCAATACATCAGCACAGATTTTTTAATGTTCCTAGAAATGAAAGATTGTGTGACATGTGCGATAAAAATGAATTAGGTGATGAGTTTCACTATTTGTTCAGTTGTACCGACGAAAGTATAGTGTCTGAAAGAAGAACATTAATTAGTCCTTATTACCGATCTCACCCAAATTGTTTAAAATATGAACAGCTAATGAATTGTAAATCTAAGATAAAACTAATGAAGCTAGCAAGATTTGTAGCCCATGTTATGATTTTAGTATGTTAGCGTTATATCTAGTTTCTTTATTGGTATGTATATATGTAATACATGCTTTTGTTTTGTGTTTTTACAAAAGATGCATGGCATAATGGTATTGCCAATTTA
>NC_090255.1:42502795-42505295 GCF_037325665.1 Littorina saxatilis | reverse complement strand
GGTTATGGAAACACGAAAATACCCAGCATGCCTACTCAACGAAAGCGGAGTGAGCTGTGTGAGGAACCCAAATGGGCAAACGAGCTCACACGTAACCAGACAATTCTGGAACGCTGAAGAAGAAGAAGAAGAAGTGGCATCATTTGTATCTCACTAATGCTTTGTATGACGTCACTGGCAGGGTATTTTTTGTAGGATGAGTAAACTGCCTGGTGAAGTGAAACCAAGTGTTTCCCTCGGGCAGTGGATGGGTGGAGTTTGGTTATTTTAATTAAAAGTGGTGCATACAGCGAAATATGTGTTTACCAACTGATGTGACAGGGAATTTGTTCTCCCGATGCTGTCACCTCTTCACATTATTTAGAACAGTTTTCGTGACATCTTTTTTGTGCTTGACCAAGCGTATCGGTTCGCTTCCGTAATGAAGCCCCCATGAGACAACCGCGTGAAAAGATTTCACAATATCATTACAGGTTTTTTAACTACTGAAAAGACGGACTCACAGAATCTTGCAAAGTTTTAATTTAAGCTATGTGCTAGAAGACCAGTTTACAATTTCTATAATCATTTAATTATTTACGTGAAAAGACGAATAAACAAACCAAGGAACGTTGTATAAGAACGCATGAAAAGACGAATTCACAATCAGGGCTCCCCACGGACCCCCGTCCTACAGGGTCCCGGGACCCCCACTTTAAATGTTTAGAGGGTCCCGGGACCCCCACTTTAAATGTTTAGAGGGTCCCGGGACCCCCACTTTAAATGTTTAGAGGGTCCCGGGACCCCCACTTTAAATGTTTAGAGGGTCCATGGACCCCCTATGCAAAGTTTTAGAGGGTCCCAAGAGTCCATGGTCCCCAAATCCCGTATGTTCATAAAAGGCAATGTTCTCACGAAAAGTGGGTATGAAGTGTCTTTTTTCATCAGAATATTCGTAAAGGACACTTCAACTACCTTGTTAAATGGAACACACACACTCTTTTCCATATCGTTCCGGCGTGAAATTGGCATTTGTGCTTGCTCTATACTTGACTGACGACTACAGTCTGAAAAGAGTACCTACAGTACGCACGATAGCAAAAATGTAGTGCGTCCCGGGACCCGCTCTTTATAGGTTTTATGCGTCCCGGGACCCGCTCTTTATAGGTTTTGTGCGTCCCGGGACCCGCTCTTTATAGCTTTCGTGCTTCCCGGGACCCGCTCTTTATAGGTTTTGTGCGTCCCGGGACCCGCTCTTTATAGGTTTTGTGCGTCCCGGGACCCGCTCTTTATAGGTTTCGTGCTTCCCGGGACCCGCTCTTTATAGGTTTCGTGCTTCCCGGGACCCGCTCTTTATAGATTTCGTGCTTCCCGGGACCCGCTCTTTATAGGTTTCGTGCTTCCCGGGACCCGCTCTTTATAGATTTCGTGCTTCCCGGGACCCGCTCTTTATAGGTTTCGTGCTTCCCGGGACCCGCTCTTTATAGATGTCGTGCGTCCCGGGACCCCCTCAATGAATTTCTAGTACGTCATTTCGGCTTCTAGTGCGTATAGGACGCAGGGACGCGCACTTTGGGGAGCCCTGCCAATATCACAACAAGTACACACGGGAAAAGAAACCATTACAATATCCAGAAAACTGTCAAACAATGCGTCAAGGGAAGAATTCACAAGTTAATGAAAAGGGTCCCACTTCCCTCGTAACCTCAGTCCAAATCAATAAATCTTTACGACTTATTTTCAAGCACAGACACGCAACTTTCTTGCTGTCAAAGCATCACAATGTAATATCCCGAACTCAACATTGCTCAACATGAATTTATAGAACCTCGTAAACTATTGCCATAGGAGAATCCCATTTCAATATGATTACCCCATGTTTTGTTCAGCTGAAAAGTGCAGCCCCTTCGCTACCTCTTACACTCACTGTCTCTATTTTTTCTAATTCTATCTGAATTTATAGCATTTGCTATGGTAATGCCGTTGCAGAATCCCTTGTCAATATGATGACCCCATATTTTGCTCGACTGAAAAGTGCATGCAGCTCTAAACTTTTACACCAAGACCCTCTTTCAGTTTCACTTCAAGAATTTACAACATCGAGAGTGTTTGGCGTTTCTGGCATAGTTTTCATCGTCGCGTCTCCTATTGACCTGAATTCGTGTTTTGATTTCAGAATTTATGTGCATGCTTGGAATGATGGAGTGCTTTCCCTTCCGGATGTCATCACGTCTCAAGAATGTTGTTTTGGAGACAAGTTCTCGAATGAAGGTGACTGGTCCTAGAGTCGCGGCCTTGAGTGATTCATGTGTGTCATGTTGATGTTCAAACGTGTTTTTTATGCTGGCAAAAATTCCAAGCAAATATGATGAGTTGAAAAAAACAACAGACTGGCTGGTTCAAACGCAGAGTGGATATTTATTTGCTGAATTAATCTTGTAAATGACACGCATGTAGAAATAAATCAATTCAGCAAAATACTGTTGGGGGGGGGGGGGGGGGGGGGGGGGGGGGGGGGGGG
>NC_090255.1:42497837-42502595 GCF_037325665.1 Littorina saxatilis | reverse complement strand
GGGAGAGACGTTGAAGACTGGTGGTGCTTGGAGTGAGGCAAAGGGGGCTGTGCTGCTTAAAGACGAACAAGGTTTGGAGTGTCAGCTGGATGTGTAGCTTTTAGCGAGAGGGGAGCTTGGAGTGAGGCAAAGGGGGCTGTGCTGCTTAAAGACGAACAAGGTTTGGAGTGTCACTGGATGTGTAGCTTTTAGCGAGAGGGGAGCTTGGAGTGAGGCAAAGGGGGCTGTGCTGCTTAAAGACGAACAAGGTTTGGAGTGTCAGCTGGATGTGTAGCTTTTAGCGAGAGGGGTGCTTGGAGTGAGGCAAAGGGGGCTGTGCTGCTTAAAGACGAACAAGGTTTGGAGTGTCAGCTGGATGTGTAGCTTTTAGCGAGAGGGGTGCTTGGAGTGAGGCAAAGGGGGCTGTACTGCTTAAAGACGAACAAGGTTTGGAGTGTCAGCTGGATGTGTAGCTTTTAGCAAGAGGGGTGCTTGGAGTGAGGCAAAGGGGGCTGTGCTGCTTAAAGACGAACAAGGTTTGGAGTGTCAGCTGGATGTGTAGCTTTTAGCGAGAGGGGAGCTTGGAGTGAGGCAAAGGGGGCTGTGCTGCTTAAAGACGAACAAGGTTTGGAGTGTCAGCTGGATGTGTAGCTTTTAGCGAGAGGGGAGCTTGGAGTGAGGCAAAGGGGGCTGTGCTGCTTAAAGACGAACAAGGTTTGGAGTGTCAGCTGGGTGTGTAGCTTTTAGCGAGAGGGGAGCTTGGAGTGAGGCAAAGGGGGCTGTGCTGCTTAAAGACGAACAAGGTTTGGAGTGTCAGCTGGGTGTGTAGCTTTTAGCGAGAGGGGTGCTTGGAAGGTTTGGAGTGTCAGCTGGATGTGTAGCTTTTAGCGAGAGGGGTGCTTGGAAGGTTTGGAGTGTCAGCTGGATGTGTAGCTTTTAGCGAGAGGGGTGCTTGGAAGGTTTGGAGTGTCAGCTGGATGTGTAGCTTTTGGTGTCACTGGATGTGTAGCTTTTAGTGTCAGCTGGATGTGTAGCTTTTAGTGTCACTGGATGTGTAGCTTTTAGTGTCACTGGATGTGTAGCTTTTAGTGTCACTGGATGTGTAGCTTTTAGCGAGAGGGGTGTTTGCACGGCAATCATTGACGGCAAAAAAGGCAATAATATCACTTTCCCCAGTGCCTTCAACTATTAGTTTTGTGAGGGTTAGTTGTAATGGTTAAACGAGGGATATACTACTGACAGTCGGCGGGCCCTTTAATTCTTGGGTTACTGCTGTATACCTTTGTTGATACACTTTACTCACTTTGTAAACTCAAATCGTCTTCTGTTTACCATGTTGTAATATTCGTTATTCGCTAATGTTTAACTCTTTGCTTGGCATTGCTACGTATTTGTGATGTTGATTCTACCTGAACACTGATGTTATTAACGTGTCTTGCAGGCTGTTCTCGCTTCTACCTGTAAACACTGATGTTATTAACGTGTCTTGCAGGCTATTCTCGCTTCTACCTGAACACTGATGTTATTAACGTGTCTTGCAGGCTGTTCTCGCTTCTACCTGTAAACACTGATGTTATTAACGTGTCTTGCAGGCTATTCTCGCTTCTACCTGAACACTGATGTTATTAACCTGTCTTGCAGGCTGTTCTCGCTTCTACCTGTGTCTTGCAGGCTGTTCTGGCTTCTACCTGTAAACACTGATGTTATTAACGTGTCTTGCAGGCTGTTCTCGCTTCTACCTGTAAACACTGATGTCTTTAACGTGTCTTGCAGGCTGTTCTCGCTTCTACCTGTAAACACTGATGTTATTAACGTGTCTTGCAGGCTGTTCTCGCTTCTACCTGTAAACACTGATGTTATTAACGTGTCTCGCAGGCTGTTCTGGCTTCTACCTGTAAACACTGAAGTTATTAACGTTTCTTGCAGGCTGTTCTCGCTTCTACCTGTAAACACTGATGTTATTAACGTGTCTTGCAGGCTGTTCTCGCTTCTACCTGAACACTGATGTTATTAACGTGTCTTGCAGGCTGTTCTCGCTTCTACCTGTAAACACTGATGTTATTAACGTGTCTTGCAGGCTATTCTCGCTTCTACCTGAACACTGATGTTATTAACGTGTCTTGCAGGCTGTTCTCGCTCCCCCCAGTTTTCGGCCAGTCGGACGAGCAGCATGAGAAGCGACGAAAACGAAAATCAAAGAACGGACGACTTCTTCCCATGGTGAGCGAGAACACCTTCCTCACCACCAACAAACGAGGTCAAGGTCACGACCCTGACCTTCAGACGACGAGCAGCGGCGACGGCCTTCACCTTCCAAGACTTTCGAACAAGAGGACGACCTTGGTAGCGGAGGGTGAGAGACAAGGTCAAGGTGAAGGTCACCGGAGGCGGAATGAGAAGGACCCGAGACGACTGCACTCAGAGAGGATAGACAGAAGAGTAGCCATGGAGGACTTGGGTCGTGCCACGTGCTCTGATTCTGCCTTAGGGATGGGTGAGCCTTTCGAGTGTTTTGTGCAGTGTTGTTTTGTGATTTTTTTTTCTTTTTTTCTCGATTTGATGAGACGTTCTTGCCTCTAGATCAGCATGGATTCAAAAAACAAGCAAGCTATGCTATAGGAACGTTTAATTGTGACAAATCAAAACATTACAGTCACTGATCTTCGACCCAGCGGTCTTTTAAGTGGACGACAGACGAACATAAAGTTATCTGACACATTGTCCACAACCTCAATCGGAAGGCACAGGCGAGACTGAGACGTGGATTTAGGAATACCGTGGATAGCGTTTCTCTGAGGTCTTTTGAAGTATTTGTATTGTTTGAAATTGACGAAGATCGGCAATAACTCTGACAGGATTTCTAAGCGTAATAGAAGAGTTGCGTCCCGTTCGTGTGCTTGTTCGTTCGTACGTGTGTGTGTGTGTGTGTGTGTGTGTGTGTGTGTGTGTGTGTGTGTGTGTGTGTGTGACTTGTGTGTGTGTGTGTGTGTGTGTATGTGTGTGTATGAATGTGACAGTGTGTGTGTGTGTGTGTGTGTGTGTGTGTGTGTGTGTGTGTGTGTGTGTGTGTGTGTGTGAATGTGTGTGTGTATATATGCGGGACGGCTGGATAGCGGGAATGTTATCCAAACATCCACACTCAGATAATGGTATCAGCAATCATCAGAAATGATTGAAGTTAGTTTACTTTATTTCTCAGCAGTCATGTGACTTGCGACTGCTGATCGCGTCCTGTGTTAGAAGGAGGAAAAGTCGTTTATCATTGACATTTGCTTCATATTTTAATTTGTGTTCAACCATTTCTGAATTATGTATGGTTGATAAAACTGTATTTCTTATATTATATACATTTTATTCATTTACAGTTTTCAATCTTGTTGTAGGCCTGACCCGATCTGACACCGGTCTCTCCCGGGAGAAGACAGACCCGCCCCCTCAGCCCATCCTCATCAGCATCAAGAACCAGGACGGTGAGGTGGTACAGAAGATCCCCCTGGACAAACTGCCCCCGGGCACTCTCCCCACGGAGGCTTTCGCAAACGAAAACTCCCGGCAGAGGAAGAAGAGGGAGAAGAAACAGCGGCGAGACAGGGAGAGAAATGGCAGCGCCTCGCCCACATTTTCCGGCTCCATGTCCATATCAAGGGATACAACTCTCAGTGGAGTGGAGTCGCCCGACTTGCACTTCCTGTCGCGCCTGCGCTCTGCCAGCTGGTGTGAGTGCCCGGATCACGCGAAGAGCGAATCTCGCTGTGGAGAATGCAGAAAGGCGTCGGGGCATGAGAAATGGTGTGTGTCTCGTAACACTGTCTGCCCACGCTGCGGAAAAGCCTTCAAACGCAAGTATTCCCATTTGGAGAGGAAATCCTCATTCGGTACCATTCCGGCTTCTGGAATTATCATCACGTCCACAAGCGGCGGCAGTTCGCGGAATCGGCACCAGAACTGCTCCCCGACAAAAGCGTCTTCTGATTCCCATTCTGCGCAGCGGAAAGGCAGCGAAGCAGGGGACGCAAGCGCGAACAGAGTGAGGTTCCACCACGGCGATGGTGTTGTCTACCCTGAACGGGAGGCGTTCCTCGATGACTCAGGGGTAGAGGACGGAGGAAGGGAGGAAGGGAATGACGTAGCAAGCGGGAACGCGAAGAGAGGCGAGGACATTTCCCAAGGTAAAGCAGGCCAACGAGCTCCACAGAGAGGAACTACTTGCGATGCGGATGTACACCGTAGAGCGTACGACATGGCGCTATCAGAAGCCAAGATCAAGCAGATGTTTGGCAAGAAGAAAAAGAAAGCGAAAAATGCTCCCACTCCTCAGAAAGGGATCTACTTTTCCTACTTCCCTCGCCTGAAGAGGAGACAACCGGAAGCTAACTCCGAAAGCGGAAGTCCCGTTCCGCCGATAGGGGTCAGGGCGGATTCGAGGGAAGGGAAACGACTGAAGGTGAAGAAGGGACTTAAGCACGTGCTTGGCGACGTCAAACTTGCTGATTACTATCCTGGGGGTAAACACTATTATCCAAGGTAATAGAAACACTGCTCTTAAATGTGACATGAAAAATATTACTTAAGGTGAATCCGACGACGATCTTCATCTCCCGAGCCGGACTGATTGTGTAGCGCCAGCGAACGCAAAGAAGAAGAAAAAGATCTGAGAAGAAACCGAATTATCGAGCGACGACACTAACAACTTCAAAAAAACGAACTCATGAGGGGGGGGGGGGGGGGGGGGGTGTGAAGTCCCTGCGACTTCGTCAGTCTCATCAACAACATTGACAC
>NC_090255.1:42475337-42492837 GCF_037325665.1 Littorina saxatilis | reverse complement strand
AGAGGAAATGCATTAGCAGAAGAAGCTGAACTTTCCTGACCCAAATCATCACAGGCACTCGACTCTGCTTGGGCGAGGCTTTTGTCTTGGATGTGGTAAGGGTGATTGAGTACATCTTTTACTACACTTTCTACAAGGTAGGATACTGATTACTGCGGAGCCGCTCAACCTTTCCGGCAAACTTCCCATTCCTGACATACACAGCTTAGCAAAGAAAAACAACGGTTATGATAGCATCAAGCATGCATTAAAGCATCGGACAGTGACAGATGTAAACCAACTAGACGTTGCTACTGCTGATATTCTGCAAAACATTTGTGGAAAATAGATTTAAAAAAACGTGCGTCCACTTTGGGTAAATCTACCGGCAAACGTGTAGATCCAAAACGAGCCTTTGTCAACAGAGAGAAGATGCAATAACAGAAGAAGCTGACAGTTCTTGATCCAAAGACACTGTCAGTATTCACAGTAGGATTTAGCAAACATGAAGTTTATCAACAACAGACACCAAGTACATAGTATGTTTTATCCTACATACGTGAGAGAGACACTCGTGAGATAATAATTGTTCAAATCACACGTGTGTATCATCCTGAACTCAAGTCAAAAATTAGTTACTTCCCTTCGGGTCTCATTCTATCCCTGACAGGATGCCTTGGTTTTCTTTCTGTGGGTAAGAAATCGATTTTTCACATATTTAGATCTTTTCGTAATGTGTTATGGATGTAAGCAGATTCGCGATCGTCGATAATGATTTTTCATGGTGTTGTGTAATTTTTAAATTACAAAGGAATTGATATGTACGACAGTTTCAAGCGAGCTATTTTTCGCGGCTGTATTTACTGTGCAAACAACTCTAAATGTGGCAAAAGTGTCACGTGATAATCAACCGTTTGGTTTCGGCGCTCGCTGGAGCAGACGATTTTTTCTGTAACCAGTTGACAGTGATGCAACCATATATTACGGTCTCCTTCCGGCAGCAGTCCCAAAATTTCGACCTTAGAACGATGTCTTTATCATAACTGTGAAGAACAGAACGGAGATCACTGTCGAAGTCGGCCAATCTGCAATCATTTTCGTCTCGCGAACACTGCTCGCGAACAACATATGGGAGATAACTCTGTATTCTTGTTTTGATAGATTCGCGTAGGACTTTAGGGTCCGGTCAGAGAGACAACTGGCGATAGTCGTGGAGCGATGATTATCAGAATGACGTGTGTATATCATGTAAATGAGGTCATGTCAAGCGAGTCTGGCATGGACCTGTTTTTTCACTGCTTATGATGCCAAAGTCACCGAGACAAACGTCATTATAGAAAAAACAATTGCGCTCGCTAATTGCCCTCGATGAATTTTTAGAACTGACATGTCACGCCACACTTTCAGAGTGACGTTTTTTTACTTTGACGTACTAGATTGCACGAGCCTTTAGAAGAGATCGAGGTTCCAAAACAAGCGTCTTCAAGTTAGCTGCCTCGACTGCAGGACATTTTCAGTAAAATACAGGCAAGTACAGTATGTAGGATAAACAGAATACTACATGGCTTGCTGTGTCGTACCAGATTTACACTCGTTGCTTTTTCAAATAGTGAACAGCTCGCTTTCGCTCGCAGTTCAATAATTTTGTTTTTAAACTCGTGTAAATCTGGTACGACACAGCAAGCCATGTAGTATTCTCTATATATTGACGCTGTTCACAAGAATTATGGATGGAAGTTTAAAAATATATATTTTGTTTATGAAGGTCCCTAAAAGGCACAGTAAGCCTCCCGTAAACCATCACAGATACTGTCAGACTTTTACACACAGTACAAACACCCTTCCATTTGAACGCTCACCAAACGGGAACATTCTAGGTGCCCTACGTAAAGAGCGAGCAATTTTTAAAGAATTAATTTTGCAGATTGTCTCAGTAGACAATCGGACCGTGGTGCGTTTTGGCGCCAGACCTAACTTTTAAAATCTAAATAATAAATTGACAGCTTGTTACACATTCTTAAATCATAAAAGAATTCTTTTTTCATCAAGACAAGATCAGTACAATTCGAAGGTTTGAAAAAAGAAAAACCCGGAAGCAGGGTCACGCAAGGTCGTGGTTCTCGTAGCAGATGACGTTTTATGTCTATCGCCAGTTCCTCTGAACAGTCAAAAGTCATCGCTAGAGTTCTTGTGAACCACAGCCGTTTGTTTCGTGCATAGTCACAGGTACATAATAACGTGCTATTGCAGATCAGCTCACATCGAGTCGCATTCAAATTACTAACTGACGACTACATTGTGAAAAAGGGAAACTGGATCACACGGGTTCACGATGGCTCAGGGGTAAGATAAACCACGCAAAACTCAATTCTTTGAAAATTACTCGCTCTTTACGGAGGGCACCTAGGATGTTCTCAATCGGTGAGTGTTTTAAATGAAAGGGTGTTTGTACTGTGTGTAAAAGCCTGACAGTATCTGATGGTTTACGGGAGGCTTACTGTGCCTTTAAACAAACATGGCTATGCAGGACCGTTTTATGTGGGGAGCATGTGGTGTATATTACCAATAAACATCAAGGATACAGCATGTGGCCATGGTGTGTTAGCAATAAACACCAACTGTGCATAGCATGTCACCTGCGACATTTATGAGAAAAGGGAGTTAATAACGCTAGTATAGGAGAACAGTAACACACTACAGAATACACAACACAGAATACACAATACACAATACACAATACAGAATCTTTAATTGCCCAAGGTTGGGAATTTGTGATGACATTGCGGTTAAGAAACATTTCAATCCAGCCATATACACCAACACACGCATCATTTATACAAACTGATCAACAACATTAATTTAAAAACAACACTGGACAGCATAAGTTTAAAAATACATTCACTACAACTAGCAGTATACACTCAAAGCTTCCTCGCCTCAAGGAAATACCTTGGTGAAATTCCTGACATTTTGTGTTGACAAGATTTTTTATTCAGTTAGATCATCTGATGATATTTATAAGAATGTCAGTTGGGATGACAGTTATCAATGTAAGCAAGTCACGAATCACAAATGGCCGACACATACTGTGCGACTAGATTGGTGGCACTCTCACATTGTTTTTTTAGTTTTAGTTTTTATTGTTTTCGGAATTTGATTGAGGACATGTTGCACTCGAAAAAAAAACTACTGCACGTCATGAAGACGAATTAAAACTAACGGCGAGTGTTTCAAACAAAATTAGATGAAAACACTGTTTCACCCAATCTAACTGTACGAACATCAGATGTCTCCACTATAAGCGTGTATAGCTTATTGGTGATTATGAACATATTACTAATTGTACCAAACGATTCTTGATTAAAACACCGTTTCAGTAGACTTAAGATGTAGGTTAAGTCAAATAATATGTACGGAAGTCATACGTTTCAACTGCTTCGTGCGTCTTTCTTCCTTGACCTATTCTCTGGGGCGGGGATGTAGCTCAGTCAGGGCGGGGATGTAGCTCAGTCAGGGCGGGGATGTAGCTCAGTCAGGGCGGGGATGTAGCTCAGTCAGGGCGGGGATGTAGCTCAGTCGGTAGCGCGCTGGATTTGTATCCAGTTGTGCCTGCCAAACGGTTGTGTGACGTGTCTAGTGTGTTGGCGAAGTGTCTTGTGCTTGTCACTTCTCGCTTTCAGCCCTCACCGCTGGCTAGCACCGTCTGTCCTTTTTAGGACAATGCGAAAAGAGAGCAGAATGCGTCAGTCTCTCCTGCCAGTACAATAACCTCTCCACAACAAGCCCTATGTAGTGCCTCCATCGCGGCGACAGGCGTAAACTGGGTACCGCAAGGCCCCAGGCTAGACTACAAGGACTCGGAGTAGGTTGGCCCCTAGACGTGCGGCATGCGGGCCCACCGGTGTGTGGAAACGCCCAGGTGCCCACGAACCAACCTCCAGCTATGGGTCAAATAGCCGGGCAGGATAGGCTCGTCAACCCTGGCAGGCAGCTATCCTAAGAGAAGACCACTCTGAATTCAAAACGAGGGTAGAGGAGGCTCATCATCCATGGAAGGAAACTCGTCTAGGAGAAGGAAAACTCCGAAATGAAACCCACGCAGTCCCTCGAAGACGGAACGGCACTGGCCTTTTTTTAGGCGGGGAGCAGACCGGGTGCCTACGCTATCCTCGACAAATGGTTGTGTCATTAACGAATCAACGTGGTGGTGTCGTCTTCATAAAGAATAAAAAAAAAAAAGAAAAAAAAAGAAAAAGAGCAAAAAGAAGATATCGTCGTACGAAGAAGAAGAAGAAGTATCCAGTTGGCCGCTGTCAGCGTCAGTTCGTCCCCACGTTCGGCGAGAGATTTATTTCTCAGAGTCAACTTTGTGTGCAGACTCTCCTCGGCGTCTGAACACCCTCGTGTGTACACGCAAGCACAAGACCAAGTGCGCACGAAAAAGATCCTGTAATCCATGCCAGATTTCGGTGGGTTATAGAAACACGAAAATACCCAGCATGCTTCCTCCGAAAACGGCGTATGGCTGCCTAAATGGCGGGGTAAAAAACGGTCATACACGTAAAATTCCACTCGTGCAAAAAACACGAGTGTACGTGGGAGTTTCAGCCCACAAACGCAGAAGAAGAAGAAGAAGGTACCGTTGTTATCCTGAGATGGCTCACGTGTTTAAACCATTATACACAGTGAGCCTTGTATCAAAGGAAAGTGCAGAATCTTTGGAACACAACTGTAATGATATCCATGGTACCTGTGAAACACCAGGAACCCAGTACCTCTGAGCTATAGCGGATACTGTTATATTTGTGCTTACTGAGAGTATCTTCCCTTTCCTTTATTGCTGTACTTCCTGCAAAATGGATACCCCAATACAATGTTGAAATTGAACTACTTCTCCTGAGTCTGCAGTGAGCGTGAGTGAAAGACACACATACAACAACATGAACAGTAAACAATAACATCAAACAACATGAACAGTAAACAATAACATCAAGCAACATGAACAGTAAACAATAACATCACAACAACATGAACAGTAAACAATAACATCAAACAACATGAACAGTAAATAATAACATCAAACAACATGAACAGTAAACAATAACATCAAACAACATGAACAGTAAACAATAACATCAAACAACATGAACAGTAAACAATAACATCAAACAACATGAACAGTAAACAATAACATCAAGCAACATGAACAGTAAACAATAACATCAAACAACATGAACAGTAAACAATAACATCAAACAACATGAACAGTAAACAATAACATCAAACAACATGAACAGTAAACAATAACATCAAGCAACATGAACAGTAAACAATAACATCAAACAACATGAACAGTAAACAATAACATCAAACAACATGAACAGTAAATAATAACATCAAACAACATGAACAGTAAACAATAACATCAAACAACATGAACAGTAAACAATAACATCAAACAACATGAACAGTAAACAATAACATCAAACAACATGAACAGTAAACAATAACATCAAGCAACATGAACAGTAAACAATAACATCAAGCAACATGAACAGTAAACAATAACATCACAACAACATGAACAGTAAACAATAACATCAAACAACATGAACAGTAAACAATAACATCAAGCAACATGAACAGTAAACAATAACATCACAACAACATGAACAGTAAACAATAACATCAAACAACATGAACAGTAAACAATAACATCACAACAACATGAACAGTAAACAATAACATCAAGCAACATGAACAGTAAACAATAACATCAAACAACATGAACAGTAAACAATAACATCAAACAACATGAACAGTAAACAATAACATCAAACAACATGAACAGTAAACAATAACATCAAGCAACATGAACAGTAAACAATAACATCAAACAACATGAACAGTAAACAATAACATCAAACAACATGAACAGTAAATAATAACATCAAACAACATGAACAGTAAACAATAACATCAAACAACATGAACAGTAAACAATAACATCAAACAACATGAACAGTAAACAATAACATCAAACAACATGAACAGTAAACAATAACATCAAGCAACATGAACAGTAAACAATAACATCAAACAACATGAACAGTAAACAATAACATCACAACAACATGAACAGTAAACAATAACATCAAACAACATGAACAGTAAACAATAACATCAAACAACATGAACAGTAAACAATAACATCACAACAACATGAACAGTAAACAATAACATCAAACAACATGAACAGTAAACAATAACATCACAACAACATGAACAGTAAACAATAACATCAAACAACATGAACAGTAAACAATAACATCAAGCAACATGAACAGTAAACAATAACATCACAACAACATGAACAGTAAACAATAACATCAAACAACATGAACAGTAAACAATAACATCACAACAACATGAACAGTAAACAATAACATCAAACAACATGAACAGTAAACAATAACATCAAACAACATGAACAGTAAACAATAACATCACACCAACAGTAGGCCCCTACCAAAATCAAGAGTACTGGACAAGAAACAAAGACGTACGATGCAGTGAAAACTGTGACTTTCGTACCTATTAGTTGACTTAACCTCCACCTTAAACTATTGAAAGGACGGGCGCCGTGGCGTGGTGGTAAGACGTCGGCCTCCTAATCGGGAGGTCGTGAGTTCGAATCCCGGTCGCTGCCGCCTGGTGGGTTAAGAGTGGAGATTTTTCCGATCTCCCAGGTCAACTTATGTGCAGACCTGCTAGTGACTTAACCCCCTCCGTGTGTGCACGCAAACACAAGACCAAGTGCGCACGGAAAAGATCCTGTAATCCATGTCAGAGTTCGGTGGGTTAAACACGAAAATACCCAGCATATGTCTCCCCCGAATGCCTGAATGGCGGGGTAAAAATGGTCATTCACGTAAAAATCCACTCGTGCTAAAAACATGAGTGAACGTGGGAGTCTAAGTCCATGAACAAAGAAGAAGAAGAACTATTGAAAGCAAGCGATGTTCATCATCATACATACCCCTTTAGAAAAAACAGCACCACACATCCTTAACCTCCGTGTCGTCGCAGTCACAGACGCCATTGAATGTTCCTGAGAAAACAACAACAGATAGTTAGTGATGACAAAGAAGAGGAAGCCCAGGGGGTGATAACTGGAGGGGTACGTCAGTTGCTTGGTCGGGTATTGGTTTTATTATCCCTCACGACTATAAGGCTATGCGGGCCCGATTTCTTCTTCTTCTTTTTCTTTTTTAAACTTTTTTTAGGACATTTTAAATTCTTTACGATCTCAAAAGCATTTGAAAACATCTGCTACCTACTCAGAGTGTCACCATAAATCCAATTCATGCTAACATGGGTTTTAGTGTACGAGTTGCCCAGTGTACGAGTTGCCCAGTGTACGAGTTGCCCCCCTTTCTTGAGAAAGTTTTAACATAATGGAGCAGCAGATTAAACCTCATCATTATACACCCTTTGAGAATAATAAAACGTACTTGGATAAAAAAAAATAAAAAAGCAAGAGGTACCTCCCATTAATTATAGAACCTTCCTGTACCTTCTTGTATGATTTTCCTTTCTTCGTTTATTCTTTTGATAAGAGCAATACAGAATCTCCAATGTCACTGTCACTACGTGCTGGCAGCGTGTTCACAGTAGGCGCTGTACTGGCCATGCACTATACTGTAGTCAATAATGGGGACTGAGGTTCATTATATTATATGTGACCCTCCACCACGAAATGAGTCGCATGTCACCTTTGCATGATTTTCATATTTTTACATTTTCCTATAGAGTTTTTTATGCTCTATCCAGTGGTGAAAACCGTTTTAGAAAAGAGCGAAACCTGTTTGAGTTATAAGTCTGTGACTAAGGTGACCCTCACACTGTTACCAGACACTCCCCGGACTTATATTCAGCCTAGCGCAGAACCGCGCGAGGTGACATGCGACTCATTTCGTGGTGGAGGGTCACATATGTGAGAAAGGAAACAATGAATCACAAAAATAAAACCTAGGTGCACTCTGCGGCTCCTGGGCCGTGTGCAGATACACTATCTTATTCCTGCCTCTTACCATCTCTGAGTATTGGCGACCACACACACACACACACACACATACACACACACACACATACACACACACACACACATACACACATACACACACATACACACACACACACACACATACACACACACACACACATACACACACACAAACATACACACACACACACACACACACACACATACACACACACTCTTACATCCAATCCTATATATGTATTACATAAAGAACAATGATCTCATTTTATTATGTGTCTGTAATATAATGTGAACACCAGGTGGTTGAACAATGAATTAAGGTAAATGACAACAGGTGTGCTTGGCAATAGAAAATCAAGCGTTCAAGTGTTATTGTCTAATTGAATGTCCTAATAATTCGAAGTGGGGTGTGTTTGCTTGTATTTTTCGTGCATATTTGTTTGCGTGTTTGTATGTTTGTTTGCTTGTTTGTTGAAACGCAGGAGAGATATGCGTCCCTATATTTTGATCTATGAAGAACAGAACCTCTCAATCGCGCAAGATCAGTGAACAATATTTGGGTTTTTTCATTTTGCAGCATGAACAGAAGACGGTGTGTGCAGCGCCTGGCCGTGCGTTCTGCGTTGTGTTGAATCAATGATGCCGCGATGGCCATAAATTCGTAAAATCAATTAGATTGAGTGATGAACACACTCAGTGGTAGCATCAAGAGCTGCAGCTGGTCACAAACTTTAACACTCTCACTCACACACCTACAACACATTAATTATACGCACGCAAACACCTACACATGCATACACATCAACAAACACGCACGTACGCACACACACACACACACACACACACACACACACATACACACACACACAAAGAGAGAGAGAGAGAGAGAGAGAGCGAGCGAGAGAGAGACAGAGAGAGAGAGAGACAGAGAGAGAGAGACAGAGAGAGACAGAGAGAGAAGAGAGAGAGAAGAGAGAGAGAGAGAGAGGGGGGGGGGAGGGGGCGCGGAGAAGAGAGAGAGAAAAATGAACGAGCACGCGAGAGTACGTGTCTGTGTGTGCGTCTGTCTGTGTGCGTCTCTATCTGTGTGTGTGTCTGTCTGTGTGCGTCTCTATCTGTGTGTGCGTCTGTCTGTGTGCGTCTCTATCTGTGTGTGCGTCTGTCTGTGTGCGTCTCTTTCTGTGTGTGCGTCTGTCTGTGTGCGTCTCTATCTGTGTGTGCGTCTGTCTGTGTGCGTCTGTCTGTGTGCGTCTCTATCTGTGTGCGTCTCTATCTGTGTGTGCGTCTGTCTGTGTGCGTCTCTATCTGTGTGTGCGTCTGTCTGTGTGCGTCTCTATCTGTGTGTGCGTCTCTATCTGTGTGTGCGTCTGTCTGTGTGCGTCTCTATCTGTGTGTGCGTCTGTCTGTGTGCGTCTCTATCTGTGTGTGCGTCTGTCTGTGTGTGCGTCTGTCTGTGTGCGTCTCTTTCTGTGTGCGTCTCTATCTGTGTGTGCGTCTGTCTGTGTGCGTCTCTATCTGTGTGTGCGTCTGTCTGTGTGCGTCTGTCTGTGTGCGTCTCTATCTGTGTGTGCGTCTCTATCTGTGTGCGTCTCTATCTGTGTGTGCGTCTGTCTGTCTCAGTGGTTAGGTCAGTATCAACCTTACGCGGAGTTTTCACGAGCATGAACGAACATTCGTTGCTGACCTTTCTCGATGGTTAGCTTGTTGATTGCCAAATGTCATTGAATATGTTGTTACGACATTGCTGTGAATTTTGCTGGTTTGATGTGGAAATATGCCATCTCACTCATTTTTTTTGCTGATTCTGTGAATTTTACATCTCAAACCATATCTATTGCAATTTGCTTATTGTTGTTTATGTGTGGTGATATCCATCCTAATCCTGGACCAAGCACAACCCGGGGGGATGGGATCTCTGATGTTCATGTAAACACTCGCAGTCTTCAATATATAAGACACCGTTCCTTGAGGCTGAATTGGGGAAGTTTGATATAATAACTGTATCTGAGACCTGGCTGTCGGACAAAGTTGACCAAGACTGCATCTGCTTAATGCAAACCGAGGATCGACTTGTGTATACCTGATTTGGAAGCGATCTGGATTGAGACTAAGTTGGGTCAAGATACTCTTCTCGTTGGTGTGTTTTATAGACCACCGAGTGCAACCGTCGACCATTGGCTTCTTATCAACGATTCCGTTCAATTTGCCATGAATACCCCACACATGTTTATTACCTTTGGTGATCTCAACGCCGATTGTACTGTTAACCCCCCGCTTCATCTGCAGGAATTAATGAACACAAACAGTTTATCTCAGTTGATATCAGAACCCACTCGAATAACCGATACTTCGTCAACTATAATAATTATTGATCTGGTATTAACTCCGTGTCCTAACTTGGTAAAACGAGTTGGTGTTCTACCACCTGTATGCAGTGACCACTCGTGTCCTTTTGTATATTTGAATTATGACTTACCGTCGGGTGGTTCATTCAAACGAACACTATATAATTATTCCAAAATCGATGTTGACAAGTTGTTGCAAGATATGGAAAGTGTAGATTGGAATAATATAGTCGATTTAGAATCCATTGATGACGCCGCTGAAATGTTTTCCGATAAGTTAATGATGATAGCTAAAGAGTGTATGCCTGTAAAGGTAGTGACAATGAACGGACACGATGCTGTATGGATCACCGAGGAAATCAAAAAGTTGATTAGGAAAAAGCAATATATTCACGCATTAGCCAAACGTCTGGATACTGCATGGTGCTGGTCTCTTTTCCGACGGTTGAGAAATAATTTGACTGATGTTATAAGAAAAAGGAAAGAAGAGCACATTAGGGAACTAGAAAATAGAATAGTGTCACCTCATAATTTTGGCAATAAAAACTGGTGGAAGGTAGTTAACTCTTTTTTGAAAAAGAAAGGAATGAGTACAAATGAGATTCCGCCGATTGAAAGCAATGGAACTGTTTATTACTCTGCAGAGGATAAAGCCAAGGTTTTTAATGAAGCATTTCTACGACAGTCGCATATACAAGGTCAATGACATGATGATGACATTCCACCAGTTGAAGAAGAGCCTATTTCCATTAGTCCTCTCGTGATAACTACCGAAATGGTGTACGCTGTTCTAAACAACCTCGATGTTAGGAAAGCAGTAGGTCCTGATTTGGTTCACAATAAACTTCTTAAACTTGCTGCTTGTACTATTTCAAATCCGCTTGCAACCCTATTCCAGAGATCGTTGGCTGAGGGAAAGTTTCCGAAAATTTGGAAAGTAGCTCATGTGAATCCCATTTATAAGAAAGGCGAAAAAGAACACTGTAGTAACTATCGTCCGATTTCATTACTCAGTTGCATTGGAAAAGTATTGGAAAAATGTGTTCAAGCCCATGTTTTTCGATATCTCACAGAGAATGATTTATTAACGGTTTCTCAGTCAGGGTTTATTCCTGGTGATTCAACTAGTTTTCAGTTGTTGAGTATGTATGACGATTTTTGTCAATCCTTAGATAAGCAGTTGACGTCTCAGGCTGTTTTCTGTGATATATCAAAAGCCTTCGACAGAGTGTGGCATAAGGGTTTGTTGCATAAATTATATGCTATAGGCATAAGAGGTGTTTTATTAAAATGGTTTGAAGATTATTTGACAGGCAGGTTACAAGCCGTTGTTATCCAAGGCAGGAAATCGACATACGGACGTGTTTGTTCAGGTGTTCCCCAAGGTTCTGTTCTGGGGCCCTTGTTGTTCTTTGTGTACATTAACGATATTGTCATTGATATCGAATCTGTCATTAAACTTTTTGCTGATGATACCTGTTTGTAGTTATCTCTAAATGATGCAAACACGCGGACACAGATCTTAAATGCAGACTTAGACAAAATTGCACATTGGGCGGAAAAATGGAAAGTTAATTTCAATCATTTAAAAACAGATTTGATGACCTTTTCTAGAAATATAATGCCTGAAACCCTTCCTCTTGTATTTGATGGAACAATTCTGAGAGAAAACCACGTTCACAAACATCTTGGTGTACTGATTCAGAGCGACTGCAAATGGGAATCACATGTTCAGTCAATTATATCTAAAGTACGTATTCTTCTCTCATGTTTTCGGTCCTATAAGTATCGCCTTAGCCGAACGGCACTTGAACTTATGTATAAATCTTTTATTATTCCCCATTTTGATTTTTCTGACGTCATTTGGGATAACTGTTCTGACAGATTAGCTACTTTATTAGAAAACTTGCATCTTGATGCCATAAGAACCATTATAGGTGCAGTTCGTGGCACGAGTCACCAAAAATTGTACGATGAATCAGGATTTACAACACTGAAGGAGAGGCGAAAAAGACACAAATTGATTTTGTATTTCAAATTAGTTAATGCACGCGTGCCACCATACTTACTAGAACGTCTGCCTCCTCTCGTTGCTTCTGTGAACCCTTACCATAGACGAAGACCACTCGACAGACAGACTCCCCACTCTCGAACTGAACTGTATAAAAAGTCATTTTTTCTGTCTTCGACTTCCCTGTGGAATGAGCTTCCAGATACTGTAAAACAACTTGACTCTATTGGGTTATTTAAAAAACGTATTAGTTCTGATGATTCTGTTGTTCCCTCGTATAGATACACATCTGATCGAAAATCAGAAATTATCCATTGCAGACTGAGATTGAGGATCAGCAATCTAAATAGTGATCTATTCGACAGACATTTAATTCCCGACCCGTCATGCACCTGTGGTTATCCTGTTGAAAATGCGGAGCACTATATTTTTCATTGCCCCTTATCTCTTCAAATACGTGAAGTCACCTTGTCAACACTGCCCAACTATGATTTGCTAACCGCTGATGATTTTCTGTATGGCAATAGAGACAAGTCAGACAGCGAAAATGCATTGATATTTGACCAGTTATTCAGGTTTATCTTATTAAGCAAACGTTTTGAATAATGAATGCATTTATCTCATCCATGTTCCAAACGACCATGTGCAGTACTGTTTACATTTCCTTGTTCTGGTAGTATTCTATTTTCAACCATGTGGAAGTCATTGTATGCGTGTGTGTGCGAGTGAGTGTGCGAGCGTGTGTGAGTACTGTTGTTAGTTTAGCATTGGTTCTTTTGTTCCTTTTATTGTTACATGTTTGTCTACCATAATTTACAATTATTATTTTGACATTATTTCAAACCTGTTATATTAAAATCGTCCGCCAAATTTCATTTGCTTTTAAGAGTACGCTTATAAGCCTAGCTTGTTGTGCTCCATGTTTCCTAATTCAATGTATGCGGCAATAGTTCCAACGAAATTTATTGAATAAAAACTTGTTTAAACCAAATGTCATTGAATACACCTGCTTCGTTGAAGGGAAGTAATCCACGATGGCAGCAAGGATTCACATTTCTGATTGAGTTATCTCTCTTGCATGCGTATCTTCTTTCCAGACGGGAAAATGGCTGTAATTATGCACTGAATACTGGGATTCTGACTGACACCGATTGCAAGTTTGCTGAAGTGGGCGTAGCAAGTACAAAATCTGTTCGCTCGTTTGATTATTGTATTCGTTGAATCTTTGCTGTTTTAATCCAACCCGATATCTTGCTAGCGTCCCAAACGAAATGCTAATTGACAAGAAAGCTATTTTAATTAATCGTTGTAGTTATGTGTTCCATATCTTTTTCCGTTCTTTGTTCATTTGTTTGCTTGCTTCCGAGTTTGTTATCCTTTGTCTGAAACCCGTTGCACGACATTCAAAACTAATCAGAATTGTTTGTTTAGATTAGACTGAATTCCTGTACAATTAAGTGTGTGTTGTTCTTCATCACTAAACGATGCCAAGTCAAGTCAAGTCAAGTATTTTATTGTTTTGGGCCCAGAGGGCTTTGAAACAAAGATATAACTTTAACAAAAAAAGGTAACAAATCAGACAGTTAATATATGTATACAAATTGAGCGGACAAATACAACAATACTATACAACCAAAATAAATTGGCAATATACACTTCCATACATACAAACAAAAAGAAAAGAAAATAGGTTTAACAAAATCAGGTAAGAAATCAGACAGATAATATGTATACATTCAGCGGACAACGATAAAATAACAGCCGAAATAAATTGGCAATACCATTATGCCATGCATCTTTTATAAAGACACAAAACAAAACAAAAGCATGCATTACATACATATATATACATACCAATAAAGAAACTAGATGTAACGCTAACATACTAAAATCCTAACATGGGCTACAAATCTTGCTAGCTTCATTAGTTTTATCTTGGATTTACAATTCATTAACTGTTCATATTTTAAACAATTTGGGTGAGATCGGTAATAGGGACTAATTAATTTTCTTCTTTCAGACACTATACTTTCGTCGGTACAAATGAACAAATAGTGAAACTCATCACCTAATTCATTTTTATCGCACATATCACACAATCTTTCATTTCCAGGGGCATTAAAAAATCCGTGCTGATGTATTGGCAACTTATGATTGCTTGTTCTAAATTTTGCTAATTTAACTTGGAATTTCCAAGGCAACCAAAGCAAATACCTTTCCAGACAAAAATCCTTTTTATATTTAGTCAAGTTTTGACTAAATATTTTAACATCGAGGGGGAATCGAAACGAGGGTCGTGGTGTATGTGCGTGCGTGTGTGCGTGCGTGCGTGTGTGTGTGTGTGTGTGTAGAGCGATTCAGACTAAACTACTGGACCGATCTTTATGAAATTTGACATGAGAGTTCCTGGGTATGAAATCCCCGAACGTTTTTTTCATTTTTTTGATAAATGTCTTTGATGACGTCATATCCGGCTTTTCGTGAAAGTTGAGGCGGCACTGTCACGCCCTCATTTTTCAACCAAATTGGTTCAAATTTTGGTCAAGTAATCTTCGACGAAGCCCGGGGTTCGGTATTGCGTTTCAGCTTGGTGGCTTAAAAATTAATTAATGACTTTGGTCATTAAAATCGGAAAATTGTAAAAAAAAATAAAAATTTATAAAACGATCCAAATTTACGTTTATCTTATTCTCCATCATTTGCTGATTCCAAAAACATATAAATATGTTATATTCGGATTAAAAACAAGCTCTGAAAATTAAATATATAAAAATTATTATCAAAATTAAATTTTTGAAATCAATTTAAAAACACTTTCATCTTATTCCTTGTCGGTTCCTGATTCCCAAAACATATAGATATGATATGTTTGGATTAAAAACACGCTCAGAAAGTTAAAACAAAGAGAGGTACAGAAAAGCGTGCTATCCTTCTTAGCGCAACTACTACCCCGCTTTTCTTGTCAATTTCACTGCCTTTGCCATGAGCGGTGGCCTGACGATGCTACGAGTAAACGGTCTTGCTGCGTTGCATTGCGTTCAGTTTCATTCTGTGAGTTCGACAGCTACTTGACTAAATATTGTATTTTCGCCTTACGCGACTTGTTATACATTCTGTAATTAAAACACAAGCTGTTGGCATTCACGTGAGTGTTCCATTCCTGCAGGAATTGATCTCTTAGCCTTTGTTTTTCAACGTTTTTAAAACCTGAGACGGCAAGACTGAGTTGTCCATAAATATGATAGACCCAACTTATTTAACATAGTATTGACATGCGACAACCAGGGCAATTTAACGTTTTGTACATGGTACAACCTCAAATGTAGTTTTAACATTAAACAAGACATCTTATTCGCACCATCGTTCATTTCTTTCATCAGTTTATACCAATAAACCAGTAACTGACATTGTACCTCAATTCTAATTGGGTAACGACCAAGCTCTCCGTAAACCATATAATCGCAATTGAAACCTTGACAATATGTCTAATGAATCATATCCCCACACCTCACAACCATACAGCAAAATTGGATGTACACACTTCTCAAAAAGATCCAATTGCACATCAATTGGTAAATTTAGTTTTCTACATTTTCGAATTAACGAGAACATTGCACGGTTACCAATCAAACATTGACGTTTCATGGCATTATGAAATTTGTTATTATAATTAAATAGTACACCTAAGTACACATAGTCCCAAACTACTTGGACAGGTACTTCATTCAAGACAAAATTTGGGATATTCCGTATTTTCAATATTCAATATTTACGCTTAGTCCCCAGTTTTTACAATAACGATCTAGTCCATCCAGGGCTTTTTGCATTTCTCCAGGTGTTTCGGCGAGTATAGCAGTATCATCAGCATATATACTGACGTCCAAAAGAAACGCGAAAAATATTATTTATTTTACAAATAATGTTTTTCTGGATTAACAAAAGTTGCGTTATTTTTGGCAGCCAGTATATCAAGACCGATGTCTGAGGAAGGTGTATTGTGAATTTTACCGCATCAGCGCACTTGCAATCCACGTAAAGCCCGAGTTAGCTGAGACATTTTTCTTGTGCAGTTCAGCTGCACGTGCAAGAAAAGCACAAAAGCTGATCAGTGAGTGGTGTTCACTGTCACTAGAGGATAAAAATGGCACAAAGTTACAGGTTTCATCAGTCCCTCATTCGACGCTATCACCATGCCAAGACTCACTTCTGCTGAACGCGAGAGAGCCATTGGACGTCTGGAGGCTGGGGACACGCCGGAAGCCGTGGCTGCGACTTTCCAATGTCACATATCCACCATTTATCGTCTCCTGCAGCGGTTTGTGATAACTGGCTCTACTGCTGATGCCGAGCGAAGCGGCAGACCCCGAGTGACGACGCCAAGGCAAGATCGGCACATTTTCCCCAGCCATGTTGCACATCCCTTCAGAACAGCTGCAGAAACAGCCAGAACTGTTATAGGGACACACCAGGCACCCATTTCTAGGCAAACGGCCAGCCGGCGACTGCGCTTCAGGGGGCTGAGGAACTGCCGTCCAGCCAGGGGACCCGTCCTCACCGTGCGCCATAGACAGGCACGCCTGCATTGGGCGCAAGGCCACCTCAATTGGAACAATGTTCGCTGGCAGAACGTGCTTTTCAGCGATGAAAGCCGTTTCTGCATTGACCATGCCGACGGGCGTGTTCGGGTATGGAGAAGAAGTGGTTACCACTATGCTGACAACTGTGTCGTGGAGAACAACGCCTGGGGTGGGCCCAGCCTCATGTTGTGGGGCGCCATCGGCCACAACCAGGTGCTAGGTCCCATCATCTTCCAAGGCCTGGGTCCTGGACCCGGCAACGGCGTAACAGCGCAGCGCTATATGGACCAGGTGCTGCACCCTCATGTGCTGCCCTTTTTTCAAGCCCATGGAAACTGGGTTTTCCAGCACGACAACGCGCGCCCCCACACCGCCAGGGCCACTCAGGATCTCCTGCACCGCTCAGGCATCCAGGTGATGCCTTGGCCAGCGTTATCTCCTGACATGAACCCTATTGAGCAATTTTGGGACTTGCTCCAGACACAGCTCAACAGGGTGGTCCCAAGGCCCACAACTGTCGCTG
>NC_090255.1:42399894-42475137 GCF_037325665.1 Littorina saxatilis | reverse complement strand
ACACACACACACCGGCACACACACACACACACACACACACACACACACACACATTCACTCACTACCACTCACTCACTCCACTCATACTACCCCTTATCCCAAGCAGCAGGTTAACAGTGACATCACCATCCGTCCTTGTTCGGGAATACCCCATCCATCGTAAAGCGTTCGATTTTGTCATCATGGAAAAGGTACAGTTCTCTGTCGGAGCCTCTCAGAAACGATGCCACTTTTCCTAAGCCGCTCTCAGAAATTATCAGCACGTCACACTCGGACAAAGCGTACTCATCCAAAATAGCCTTCTTAAACCCGTCACATGCGGTTAGTCCCCTCGTATTGTCTATGTGTGTGATAGGCCCAGGAATGCTTAAAATAACCTCCGGGAATTCCCGCTTTGCCATGCTGACGATTTCGTCCGAGTCTGAGGCTACAAAAAAATCCTGTAATTTTTCGAGTGGTTGTATGTTGACAGAAAGTTGACCAGGACTGGAAATTGTTGGACAGTGTGCATGTAGGACAGTACAGCGTCAGGGAAACCTGGACGATTGCCAAGCCTCATCTGCGCGCAGATCAGCTTAGTGTCGGCAGGGACAGACTTGTGGAACGTGTTCAGAGCATCCTGAACGTCATGGGACAGAGTGAAGATATCCCGCAAAGCCTGACTGAAGATCTCCGGCACCGTCTTCCCCGCCATCCACCCCACGCGCGACGCTAGCTCGTGCTGACGTAAGTACTTCACAACCTCCATGTTCCACGTCAGCACTGTGACGTCATCAGACAGCTTCTGACGTAAGTCCTCGGTCTGTACGAGCTGCAAGGCGAAATTGACGCTGTCCTGATCCTGAGTTATGTACTTCTTCACGTTTTGACCACTCAGTTCCGCGGCATTGACCCTCCAGTCGACCTTGTTGGGAGCCATGAAGAGGCCAAGGTCACAGGGGAAGGAGATATGCACGCGGAAGTCGCGGTCCAACATGGCGGCGAGGACGTAAGCGCCGACGATGCCTTTCTGACGATCCGCCCACCCTCCGCACACGCCCTCACAGAAATACACGATCTTCTTTCTTGAAGGCAGTAAGGTCTTCTTGGTCGTAGCGACGTCATGGTCACGTGATGCTCTGTCAGCAGAATAGGGTGCGATGGCCATGGGTGTGCGGGATGTGTGTGTGGGAGAGGGTGTGTACACAGCCATGGTATCGACGTTGGGGGCGGGGTGGGTGTGTATGTAAACACCCGTCGCCACCATCATCATCACCACGCCCAGTAGCACGATACTTCTCTGCATGGGGCAATACAAAATACGACATTAAAATAGAATCTTACTGCTTTTAAAAGTATGTAACGTTTCTCGTAGTATGTGAGAAACAATTACTCTTTGATAGAATTCCATTTGAAACTTCGAGATTGTCATGGTCGGCTTGTGTCGGGCGTCAATCGACCATGACAACCGAGAAGTTTCAAATGGAAGCCATCGACGTTATTGTAATTCAATCTGTCAACGAACAAATTTCTGCTTAGAGCAAAGATGTCAACTGGTTGATTTACAACTTTATCCTACAAATGTGAGAGAGACCACCCATTACATAACTAAACCATATACTAACACGTGTGTATATCATGTAAATGAGGTCATGTCCAGAACCTAATTTTCCACTGCTCATGATGACATAGTCACCGAGACGTCATTCTGTGATTACTTTGCGCTTGCTGTTTCCCCTGAAAGAATGCTAAGAACATACACGTCACGCTATACATTTTAGAGTGACGTCTTTTTGCTTTGACGTCAAAGATCTTACGAGGCTGTTCAAGATATCGAGTTTCCTTAAGACGCGTCTTCAATTTCGGTGCTTCGACTACGGGGCGTTTGGAGCAAAAGACAGGCAAGTACAGTATATAGGATAACTGAATACTAAATGGCTTGCTGTGTCATACCAAATTTACACTCATTGCTTTTTCAAATATTGAAAAATACTCTTTCGCTCGTATTTCAATATTTAAATAAAAACAGCTCGTGTAAAATTGACATGATATGTATTATTCTCAGATCTCAGGCATATTTTCTCCAGCTTTCACATCGAAACTGACAATCCATGGATTGTTTGAGTAAATCGAAACTTTATTGTTGCCAAGGCAATAGTTATGGGGCCAGTGTCCAGAGTACAAAGTCCAGTTTGAAGCCAGCCACCATCGACCCCATTATTTTTAAATGATAACGAAAGCCCTTGTGGAAAATATAGATAAAAGCGTGCGACCACTTTGTATAAATCTACTGACTGAAATCAGGGAAAACGTTTATCTCGAAACGAGCACTTGTCAACACTTAGACATCAGAAGAGGAAATGCATTAGCAGAAGAAGCTGAACTTTCCTGACCCAAATCATCACAGGCACTCGACTCTGCTTGGGCGAGGCTTTTGTCTTGGATGTGGTAAGGGTGATTGAGTACATCTTTTACTACACTTTCTACAAGGTAGGATACTGATTACTGCGGAGCCGCTCAACCTTTCCGGCAAACTTCCCATTCCTGACATACACAGCTTAGCAAAGAAAAACAACGGTTATGATAGCAGCAAGCATCCCATTCCTGACATACACAGCTTAACAAAGAAAAACAACGGTTATGATAGCATCAAGCATGCATTAAAGCATCGGACAGTGACAGATGTAAACCAACTAGACGTTGCTACTGCTGATATTCTGCAAAACACTTGTGGAAAATAGATTTTTAAAAACGTGCGTCCACTTTGGGTAAATCTACCGGCAAACGTGTAGATCCAAAACGAGCCTTTGTCAACAGAGAGAAGATGCAATAACAGAAGAAGCTGACAGTTCTTGATCCAAAGACACTGTCAGTATTCACAGTAGGATTTAGCAAGCATGAAGTTTATCAACAACAGACACCAAGTACATAGTATGTTTTATCCTACATACGTGAGAGAGACACTCGTGAGATAATAATTGTTCAAATCACACGTGTGTATCATCCTGAACTCAAGTCAAAAATTAGTTACTTCCCTTCGGGTCTCATTCTATCCCTGACAGGATGCCTTGGTTTTCTTTCTGTGGGTAAGAAATCGATTTTTCACATATTTAGATCTTTTCGTAATGTGTTATGGATGTAAGCAGATTCGCGATCGTCGATAACGATTTTTCATGGTGTTGTGTAATTTTTAAATTACAAAGGAATTGATATGTACGACAGTTTCAAGCGAGCTATTTTTCGCGGCTGTATTTACTGTGCAAACAACTCTAAATGTGGCAAAAGTGTCACGTGATAATCAACCGTTTGGTTTCGGCGCTCGCTGGAGCAGACGATTTTTTCTGTAACCAGTTGACAGTGATGCAACCATATATTACGGTCTCCTTCCGGCAGCAGTCCCAAAATTTCGACTTGTTTTGACCTTAGAACGATGTCTTTATCATAACTGTGAAGAACAGAACGGAGATCACTGTCGAAGTCGGCCAATCTGCAATCATTTTCGTCTCGCGAACACTGCTCGCGAACAACATATGGGAGATAACTCTGTATTCTTGTTTTGATAGATTCGCGTAGGACTTTAGCGTCCGGTCAGAGAGACAACTGGCGATAGTCGTGGAGCGATGATTATCAGAATGACGTGTGTATCTCATGTAAATGAGGTCATGTCAAGCGAGTCTGGCAGGGACCTGTTTTTTCACTGCTTATGATGCCAAAGTCACCGAGACAAACGTCATTATAGAAAAAACAATTGCGCTCGCTAATTGCCCTCGATGAATTTTTAGAACTGACATGTCACGCCACACTTTCAGAGTGATGTTTTTTTTACTTTGACGTACTAGATTGCACGAGCCTTTAGAAGAGATCGAGGTTCCAAAACAAGCGTCTTCAAGTTAGCTGCCTCGACTGCAGGACATTTTCAGTAAAATACAGGCAAGTACAGTATGTAGGATAAACAGAATACTACATGGCTTGCTGTGTCGTACCAGATTTACACTCGTTGCTTTTTCAAATAGTGAACAGCTCGCTTTCGCTCGCAGTTCAATTTTTTTTTAAACTCGTGTTAATCTGGTACGACACAGCAAGCCATGTAGTATTCTCTATTTATTGACGCTGTTTACAAGAATTATGGATGGAAGTTTAAAAATATATATTTTGTTTATGAAGGTCCCTAAAAGGCACAGTAAGCCTCCCGTAAACCATCACAGATACTGTCAGACTTTTACACACAGTACAAACACCCTTCCATTTGAACGCTCACCAAACGGGAACATTCTAGGTGCCCTACGTAAAGAGCGAGCAATTTTTAAAGAATTAATTTTGCAGATTGTCTCAGTAGACAATCGGACCGTGGTGCGTTTTGGCGCCAGACCTAACTTTTAAAATCTAAATAATAAATTGACAGCTTGTTACACAAACATTCTTAAATCATAAAATAATTCTTTTTTCATCAAGACAAGATCAGTACAATTCGAAGGTTTGAAAAAAGAAAAACCCGGAAGCAGGGTCACGCAAGGTCGTGGTTCTCGTAGCAGATGACGTTTTATGCCTATCGCCAGTTCCTCTGAACAGTCAAAAGTCATCGCTAGAGTTCTTGTGAACCACAGCCGTTTGTTTCGTGCATAGTCACAGGTACATAATAACGTGCTATTGCAGATCAGCTCACATCGAGTCGCATTCAAATTACTAACTGACGACTACATTGTGAAAAAGGGAAACTGGATCACACGGGTTCACGATGGCTCAGGGGTAAGATAAACCACGCAAAAATCAATTCTTTGAAAGTTACTCGCTCTTTACGGAGGGCACCTAGGATGTTCTCAATCGGTGAGTGTTTTAAATGAAAGGGTGTTTGTACTGTGTGTAAAAGCCTGACAGTATCTGATGGTTTACGGGAGGCTTACTGTGCCTTTAAACAAACATGGCTATGCAGGACCGTTTTATGTGGGGAGCATGTGGTGTATATTACCAATAAACATCAAGGATACAGCAAGTGGCCATGGTGTGTTAGCAATAAACACCAACTGTGCATAGCATGTCACCTGCGACATTTATGAGAAAAGGGAGCTAATAACGCTAGTTTAGGAGAACAGTAACACACTACAGAATACACAACACAGAATACACAATACACAATACACAATACACAATACACAATACACAATACAGAATCTTTAATTGCCCAAGGTTGGGAATTTGTGATGACATTGCGGTTAAGAAACATTTCAATCCAGCCATATACACCAACACCCGCATCATTTATACAAACTGATCAACAACATTAATTTAAAAACAACACTGGACAGCATAAGTTTAAAAATACATTCACTAAAACTAGCAGTATACACTCAAAGCTTCCTCGCCTCAAGGAAATACCTTGGTGAACGATCCTCTAATGAGATTTATAAGAATGTCAGTTGGGATGACAGTTATCAATGTAAGCAAGTCACGAATCACAAATGGCCGACACTTACTGTGCGCCTAGATTGGTGGCACTCTCACATTGTTTTTTTAGTGTTTTTTTTAAATTGTTTTCGGAATTTGATGGAGGACATGTGGCACTCGAAAAAAAACCTACTGCACGTCATGTAGACGAATTAAAACTAACGGCGAGTGTTTCAAACAAAATTAGATGAAAACACTGTTTCACCCAATCTAACTGTAAGAACATCAGATGTCTCCACTACAAGCGTGTAGCTTATTGGTGATTATGAACATATTACTAATTTTACCAAACGATTCTTGATTAAAACACCGTTTCAGTAGACTTAAGATGTAGGTTAAGTCAAATAATATGTACGGAAGTCATCGTTTTCAACTGCTTCGTGCGTCTTTGTTCCTTGACCAATTCTCTGGGGCGGGGATGTAGCCCAGTCAGGGCGGGGATGTAGCTCAGTCAGGGCGGGGATGTAGCTCAGTCAGGGCGGGGATGTAGCTCAGTCAGGGCGGGGATGTAGCTCAGTCGGTAGCGCGCTGGATTTGTATCCAGTTGTGCCTGCCAAACGGTTGTGTGACGTGTCTAGTGTGTTGGCGAAGTGTCTTGTGCTTGTCACTTCTCGCTTTCAGCCCTCACCGCTGGCTAGCACCGTCTGTCCTTTTTAGGACAATGCGAAAAGAGAGCAGAATGCGTCAGTCTCTCCTGCCAGTACAATAACCTCTCCACAACAAGCCCTATGTAGTGCCTCCATCGCGGCGACAGGCGTAAACTGGGTACCGCAAGGCCCCAGGCTAGACTACAAGGACTCGGAGTAGGTTGGCCCCTGGACGTGCGGCATGCGGGCCCACCGGTGTGTGGAAACGCCCAGGTGCCCACGAACCAACCTCCAGCTATGGGTCAAATAGCCGGGCAGGATAGGCTCGTCAACCCTGGCAGGCAGCTATCCTAAGAGAAGACCACTCTGAATTCAAAACGAGGGTAGAGGAGGCTCATCATCCATGGAAGGAAACTCGTCTAGGAGAAGGAAAACTCCGAAATGAAACCCACGCAGTCCCTCGAAGACGGAACGGCACTGGCCTTTTTTTAGGCGGGGAGCAGACCGGGTGCCTACGCTATCCTCGACAAATGGTTGTGTCATTAACGAATCAACGTGGTGGTGTCGTCTTCATAAAGAATAAAAAAAAAAAAGAAAAAAAAAGAAAAAGAGCAAAAAGAAGATATCGTCGTACGAAGAAGAAGAAGAAGTATCCAGTTGGCCGCTGTCAGCGTGAGTTCGTCCCCACATTCGGCGAGAGATTTATTTCTCAGAGTCAACTTTGTGTGCAGACTCTCCTCGGCGTCCGAACACCCTCGTGTGTACACGCAAGCACAAGACCAAGTGCGCACGAAAAAGATCCTGTAATCCATGTCAGATTTCGGTGGGTTATAGAAACACGAAAATACCCAGCATGCTTCCTCCGAAAACGGCGTATGGCTGCCTAAATGGCGGGGTAAAAAACGGTCATACACGTAAAATTCCACTCGTGCAAAAAACACGAGTGTACGTGGGAGTTTCAGCCCACAAACGCAGAAGAAGAAGAAGAAGGTACCGTTGTTATCCTGAGATGGCTCACGTGTTTAAACCATTATACACAGTGAGTCTTGTATCAAAGGAAAGTGCAGAATCTTTGGAACACAACTGTAATGATATCCATGGTACCTGTGAAACACCAGGAACCCAGTACCTCTGAGCTATAGCGGATACTGTTATATTTGTGCTTACTGAGAGTATCTTCCCTTTCCTTTATTGCTATACTTCCTGCAAAATGGATACCTCAATACAATGTTGAAATTGAACTACTTCTCCTGAGTCTGCAGTGAGCGTGAGTGAAAGACACACATAAAACAACATGAACAGTAAACAATAACATCAAACAACATGAACAGTAAACAATAACATCAAGCAACATGAACAGTAAACAATAACATCACAACAACATGAACAGTAAACAATAACATCAAACAACATGAACAGTAAACAATAACATCACAACAACATGAACAGTAAACAATAACATCAAGCAACATGAACAGTAAACAATAACATCAAACAACATGAACAGTAAACAATAACATCAAACAACATGAACAGTAAACAATAACATCAAGCAACATGAACAGTAAACAATAACATCACAACAACATGAACAGTAAACAATAACATCAAACAACATGAACAGTAAACAATAACATCAAGCAACATGAACAGTAAACAATAACATCAAGCAACATGAACAGTAAACAATAACATCAAACAACATGAACAGTAAACAATAACATCAAACAACATGAACAGTAAATAATAACATCAAACAACATGAACAGTAAACAATAACATCAAACAACATGAACAGTAAACAATAACATCAAACAACATGAACAGTAAACAATAACATCAAACAACATGAACAGTAAACAATAACATCAAACAACATGAACAGTAAACAATAACATCAAACAACATGAACAGTAAACAATAACATCACAACAACATGAACAGTAAACAATAACATCAAACAACATGAACAGTAAACAATAACATCAAGCAACATGAACAGTAAACAATAACATCACAACAACATGAACAGTAAACAATAACATCAAACAACATGAACAGTAAACAATAACATCACAACAACATGAACAGTAAACAATAACATCAAACAACATGAACAGTAAACAATAACATCAAGCAACATGAACAGTAAACAATAACATCAAACAACATGAACAGTAAACAATAACATCAAACAACATGAACAGTAAACAATAACATCAAGCAACATGAACAGTAAACAATAACATCAAACAACATGAACAGTAAACAATAACATCAAACAACATGAACAGTAAATAATAACATCAAACAACATGAACAGTAAACAATAACATCAAACAACATGAACAGTAAACAATAACATCAAACAACATGAACAGTAAACAATAACATCAAACAACATGAACAGTAAACAATAACATCAAGCAACATGAACAGTAAACAATAACATCAAACAACATGAACAGTAAACAATAACATCACAACAACATGAACAGTAAACAATAACATCAAGCAACATGAACAGTAAACAATAACATCAAACAACATGAACAGTAAACAATAACATCAAACAACATGAACAGTAAACAATAACATCAAACAACATGAACAGTAAACAATAACATCACAACAACATGAACAGTAAACAATAACATCAAACAACATGAACAGTAAACAATAACATCAAGCAACATGAACAGTAAACAATAACATCACAACAACATGAACAGTAAACAATAACATCAAACAACATGAACAGTAAACAATAACATCAAACAACATGAACAGTAAACAATAACATCAAACAACATGAACAGTAAACAATAACATCACAACAACATGAACAGTAAACAATAACATCACAACAACAGTACCAAAATCAAGAGTACTGGACAAGAAACAAAGACGTACGATGCAGTGAAAACTGTGACTTTCGTACCTATTAGTTGACTTAACCTCCACCTTAAACTATTGAAAGGACGGGCGCCGTGGCGTGGTGGTAAGACGTCGGCCTCCTAATCGTGAGGTCGTGAGTTCGAATCCCGGTCGCTGCCGCCTGGTGGGTTAAGAGTGGAGATTTTTCCGATCTCCCAGGTCAACTTATGTGCAGACCTGCTAGTGACTTAACCCCCTTCGTGTGTGCACGCAAGCACAAGACCAAGTGCGCACGGAAAAGATCCTGTAATCCATGTCAGAGTTCGGTGGGTTAAACACGAAAATACCCAGCATGTCTCCCCCGAATGCCTGAATGGCGGGGTAAAAATGGTCATTCACGTAAAAATCCACTCGTGCTAAAAACATGAGTGAACGTGGGAGTCTAAGTCCATGAACAAAGAAGAAGAACTATTGAAAGCAAGCGATGTTCATCATCATACATACCCCTTTAGAAAAAACAGCACCACACATCCTTAACCTCCGTGTCGTCGCAGTCACAGACGCCATTGAATGTTCCTGAGAAAACAACAACAGATAGTTAGTGATGACAAAGAAGAGGAAGCCCAGGGGGTGATAACTGGAGGGGTACGTCAGTTGCTTGGTCGGGTATTGGTTTTATTATCCCTCACGACTATAAGGCTATGCGGGCCCGATTTCTTCTTCTTCTTTTTCTTTTTTAAACTTTTTTTAGGACATTTTAAATTCTTTACGATCTCAAAAGCATTTGAAAACATCTGCTACCTACTCAGAGTGTCACCATAAATCCAATTCATGCTAACATGGGTTTTAGTGTACGAGTTGCCCAGTGTACGAGTTGCCCAGTGTACGAGTTGCCCCCCTTTCTTGAGAAAGTTTTAACATAATGGAGCAGCAGATTAAACCTCATCATTATACACCCTTTGAGAATAATAAAACGTACTTGGATAAAAAAAAATAAAAAAGCAAGAGGTACCTCCCATTAATTATAGAACCTTCCTGTACCTTCTTGTATGATTTTCCTTTCTTCGTTTATTCTTTTGATAAGAGCAATAAAGAATCTCCAATGTCACTGTCACTACGTGCTGGCTGCGTGTTCACAGTAGGCGCTGTACTGGCCATGCACTATACTGTAGTCAATAATGGGGACTGAGGTTCATTATATTATATGTGACCCTCCACCACGAAATGAGTCGCATGTCACCTTTGCATGATTTTCATATTTTTACATTTTCCTATAGAGTTTTTTTATGCTCTATCCAGTGGTGAAAACCGTTTTAGAAAAGAGCGAAAACTGTTTGAGTTATAAGTCTGTGACTAACGTGACCCTCACACTGTTACCAGACACTCCCCGGACTTATATTAAGCCTAGCGCAGAACCGCGCGAGGTGACATGCGACTCATTTCGTGGTGGAGGGTCACATATGTGAGAAAGGAAACAATGAATCACGAAAATAAAACCTAGGTGCACTCTGCGGCTCCTGGGCCGTGTGCAGATACACTATCTTGTTCCTGCCTCTTACCATCTCTGAGTATTGGCGACCACACACACACACACACACACACATACACACACACACACACACACACACACATACACACACATACACACACACACACACACACACACACACGCACGCACACACACACACACACACACACACACACACACACACACACACTCTTACATCCAATCCTATATAATATATTACATTAAGAACAATGATCTCATTTATTATGTGTCTGTAATATAATGTGAACATCAGGTGGTTGAACAATGAATTAAGGTAAATGGCAACAGGTGTGCTTGGCAATAGAAAAGCAAGCGTTCAAGTGTTATTGTCTAATTGAATGTCCTACTGATTGGAAGTGGGGTGTGTTTGCTTGTATTTTTTGTGCATATGTGTTTGTATGTTTGTTTGCTTGTTTGTTGCAACGCAGGAGAGATATGCGTCCCTATATTTTGATCTATGAAGAACAGAACATCTCAATCGTGCAAGATCAGTGAAAATTATTTGGTTTTTTTTCATTTTGCAGCATGAACAGAAGACGGTGTGTACAGCGCCTGGCCGTGCGTTCTGTGTTGTGTTGAATCAATGATGCCGCGATGGCCATAAATTCGTAAAATCAATTAGATTGAGTGATGAACACACTCAGTGGTATCATCAAGAGCTGCAGCTGGTCACAAACTTTAACACTCTCACTCACACACCTACAACACATATACGCACGCAAACACATGCATACACATCAACAAACACGCACGTACGCACACACACACACACACACACACACACACACACACACACACACACACACAGAGAGAGAGAGAGAAAGAGAGAGCGAGCGAGAGAGAGACAGAGAGAGAGAGAGAAAGAGAGAGAGAGACAGAGAGAGACAGAGAGAGAAGAGAGAGAGAAGAGAGAGAGAGAAGAGAGAGAGAGAGGGGGGGGGGGAGGGGGCGCGGAGAAGAGAGAGAGAAAAATGAACGAGCACGCGAGAGTACGTGTCTGTGTGTGCGTCTGTCTGTGTGCGTCTCTATTTGTGAGTGCGTCTGTCTGTGTGCGTCTCTATCTGAGTGTGCGTCGGTGTGCGTCTCTATCTGTGTGTTCGTCTGTCTGTGTGCGTCTCTTTCTGTGTGTGCGTCTGTCTGTGTGCGTCTCTATCTGTGTGTGCGTCTGTCTGTGTGCGTCTCTATCTGTGTGTGCGTCGGTGTGCGTCTCTATCTGTGTGTTCGTCTGTCTGTGTGCGTCTCTATCTGTGTGTGCGTCTGTCTGTGTGCGTCTCTATCTGTGTGTGCGTCTGTCTGTGTGCGTCTCTATCTGTGTGTGCGTCTGTCTGTGTGCGTCTCTATCTGTGTGTGCGTCTGTCTGTCTCAGTGGTTAGGTCAGTATCAACCTTACGCGGAGTTTTCACGAGCATGAACGAACATTCGTTGCTGACCTTTCTCGATGGTTAGCTTGTTGATTGCCAAATGTCATTGAATATGTTGTTACGACATTGCTGTGAATTTTGCTGGTTTGATGTGGAAATATGCCATCTCACTCATTTTTTTTGCTGATTCTGTGAATTTTACATCTCAAACCATATCTATTGCAATTTGCTTATTGTTGTTTATGTGTGGTGATATCCATCCTAATCCTGGACCAAGCACAACCCGGGGAGATGGGATCTCTGATGTTCATGTAAACACTCGCAGTCTTCAATATAAGACACCGTTCCTTGAGGCTGAATTGGGGAAGTTTGATATAATAACTGTATCTGAGACCTGGCTGTCGGACAAAGTTGACCAAGACTGCATCTGCTTAATGCAAACCGAGGATCGACTTGTGTATACCTGATTTGGAAGCGATCTGGATTGAGACTAAGTTGGGTCAAGATACTCTTCTCGTTGGTGTGTTTTATAGACCACCGAGTGCAACCGTCGACCATTGGCTTCTTATCAACGATTCCGTTCAATTTGCCATGAATACCCCACACATGTTTATTATCTTTGGTGATCTCAACGCCGATTGTACTGTTAACCCCCCGCTTCATCTGCAGGAATTAATGAACACAAACAGTTTATCTCAGTTGATATCAGAACCCACTCGAATAACCGATACTTCGTCAACTATAATAATTATTGATCTGGTATTAACTCCGTGTCCTAACTTGGTAAAAAGAGTTGGTGTTCTACCACCTGTATGCAGTGACCACTCGTGTCCTTTTGTATATTTGAATTATGACTTACCGTCGGGTGGTTCATTCAAACGAACACTATATAATTATTCCAAAATCGATGTTGACAAGTTGTTGCAAGATATGGAAAGTGTAGATTGGAATAATATAGTCGATTTAGAATCCATTGATGACGCCGCTGAAATGTTTTCCGATAAGTTAATAATGATAGCTAAAGAGTGTATGCCTGTAAAGGTAGTGACAATGAACGGACACGATGCTGTATGGATCACCGAGGAAATCAAAAAGTTGATTAGGAAAAAGCAATATATTCACGCATTAGCCAAACGTCTGGATACTGCATGGTGCTGGTCTCTTTTCCGACGGTTGAGAAATAATTTGACTGATGTTATAAGAAAAAGGAAAGAAGAGCACATTAGGGAACTAGAAAATAGAATAGTGTCACCTCATAATTTTGGCAATAAAAACTGGTGGAAGGTAGTTAACTCTTTTTTGAAAAAGAAAGGAATGAGTACAAATGAGATTCCGCCGATTGAAAGCAATGGAACTGTTTATTACTCTGCAGAGGATAAAGCCAAGGTTTTTAATGAAGCATTTCTACGACAGTCGCATATACAAGGTCATGATGATGACATTCCACCAGTTGAAGAAGAGCCTATTTCCATTAGTCCTCTCGTGATAACTACCGAAATGGTGTACGCTGTTCTAAACAACCTCGATGTTAGGAAAGCAGTAGGTCCTGATTTGGTTCACAATAAACTTCTTAAACTTGCTGCTTGTACTATTTCAAATCCGCTTGCAACCCTATTCCAGAGATCGTTGGCTGAGGGAAAGTTTCCGAAAATTTGGAAAGTAGCTCATGTGAATCCCATTTATAAGAAAGGCGAAAAAGAACACTGTAGTAACTATCGTCCGATTTCATTACTCAGTTGCATTGGAAAAGTATTGGAAAAATGTGTTCAAGCCCATGTTTTTCGATATCTCACAGAGAATGATTTATTAACGGTTTCTCAGTCAGGGTTTATTCCTGGTGATTCAACTAGTTTTCAGTTGTTGAGTATGTATGACGATTTTTGTCAATCCTTAGATAAGCAGTTGACGTCTCAGGCTGTTTTCTGTGATATATCAAAAGCCTTCGACAGAGTGTGGCATAAGGGTTTGTTGCATAAATTATATGCTATAGGCATAAGAGGTGTTTTATTAAAATGGTTTGAAGATTATTTGACAGGCAGGTTACAAGCCGTTGTTATCCAAGGCAGGAAATCGACATACGGACGTGTTTGTTCAGGTGTTCCCCAAGGTTCTGTTCTGGGGCCCTTGTTGTTCCTTGTGTACATTAACGATATTGTCATTGATATCGAATCTGTCATTAAACTTTTTGCTGATGATACCAGTTTGTATTTATCTCTAAATGATGCTAACACGCGGACACAGATCTTAAATGCAGACTTAGCCAAAATTGCACACTGGGCGGAAAAATGGAAAGTTAATTTCAATAATTTAAAAACAGATTTGATGACCTTTTCTAGAAATAGAATGCCCGAAACCCTTCCTCTTGTATTTGATGGAACAATTCTGAGAGAAAACCACGTTCACAAACATCTTGGTGTATTGATTCAGAGCGACTGCAAATGGGAATCGCATGTTCAGTCAATTATATCTAAAGTACGTGTTCTTCTCTCATGTTTTCGGTCCTATAAGTATCGCCTTAGCCGAAAGGCACTTGAACTTATGTATAAATCTTTTATTATTCCCCATTTTGATTTTTCTGACGTCATTTGGGATAATTGTTCTGACAGATTAGCTACTTTATTAGAAAACTTGCATCTTGATGCCATAAGAACCATTATAGGTGCAGTTCGTGGCACGAGTCACCAAAAATTGTACGATGAATCAGGATTTACAACACTGAAGGAGAGGCGAAAAAGACACAAATTGATTTTGTATTTCAAATTAGTTAATGCACGCGTGCCACCATACTTACTAGAACGTCTGCCTCCTCTCGTTGCTTCTGTGAACCCTTACCATAGACGAAGACCACTTGACAGACAGACTCCCCACTCTCGAACTGAACTGTATAAAAAGTCATTTTTTCTGTCTTCGACTTCCCTGTGGAATGAGCTTCCAGATACTGTAAAACAACTTGACTCTATTGGGTTATTTAAAAAACGTATTAGTTCTGATAATTCTGTTGTTCCCTCGTATAGATACACATCTGATCGAAAATCAGAAATTATCCATTGCAGACTGAGATTGAGGATCAGCAATCTAAATAGTGATCTATTCGACAGACATTTAATTCCCGACCCGTCATGCACCTGTGGTTATCCTGTTGAAAATGCGGAGCACTATATTTTTCATTGCCCCTTATCTCTTCAAATACGTGAAGTCACCTTGTCAACACTGCCCAACTATGATTTGCTAACCGCTGATGATTTTCTGTATGGCAATAGAGACAAGTCAGACAGCGAAAATGCATTGATATTTGACCAGTTATTCAGGTTTATCTTAATAAGCAAACGTTTTGAATAATGAATGCATTTATCTCATCCATGTTCCAAACGACCATGTGCAGTACTGTTTACATTTCCTTGTTCTGGTAGTATTCTATTTTCAACCATGTGGAAGTCATTGTATGCGTGTGTGTGCGAGTGAGTGTGCGAGCGTGTGTGAGTACTGTTGTTAGTTTAGCATTGGTTCTTTTGTTCCTTTTATTGTTACATGTTTGTCTACCATAATTTACAATTATTATTTTGACATTATTTCAAACCTGTTATATTAAAATCGTCCGCCAAATTTCATTTGCTTTTAAGAGTACGCTTATAAGCCTAGCTTGTTGTGCTCCATGTTTCCTAATCTAATGTATGCGGCAATAGTTCCAACGAAATTTATTGAATAAAAACTTGTTTAAACCAAATGTCATTGAATACACCTGCTTCGTTGAAGGGAAGTAATCCACGATTGCAGCAAGGATTCACATTTCTGATTGAGTTATCTCTCTTGCATGCGTATCTTCTTTACAGGCGGGAAAATGGCTGTAATTATGCACTGAATACTGGGATTCTGACTGACACCGATTGCAAGTTTGCTGAAGTGGGCGTAGCAAGTACAAAATCTGTTCGCTCGTTTGATTATTGTATTCGTTGAATCTTTGCTGTTTTAATCCAACCTGATATCTTGCTAGCGTCCCAAACGAAATGCTAATTGACAAGAAAGCTATTTTAATTAATCGTTGTAGTTATGTGTTCCATATCTTTTTCCGTTCATTGTTCATTTGTTTGCTTGCTTCCGAGTTTGTTATCCTTTGTCTGAAACCCGTTGCACGACATTCAAAACTAATCAGAATTGTTTGTTTAGATTAGACTGAATTCCTGTACAATTAAGTGTGTGTTGTTCTTCATCACTAAACGATGCCAAGTCAAGTCAAGTCAAGTATTTTATTGTTTTGGGCCCAGAGGGCTTTGAAACAAAGATATAACTTTAACAAAAAAAGGTAACAAATCAGACAGTTAATATATGTATACAAATTGAGCGGACAAATACAACAATACTATACAACCAAAATAAATTGGCAATATACACTTCCATACATACAAACAAAAAGAAAAGAAAATAGGTTTAACAAAATCAGGTAAGAAATCAGACAGATAATATGTATACATTAAGCGGACAACGATAATATACAGCCGAAATAAATTGGCAATACCATTATGCCATGCATCTTTTATAAAGACACAAAACAAAACAAAAGCATGCATTACATACATATATATACATACCAATAAAGAAACTAGATGTAACGCTAACATACTAAAATCCTAACATGGGCTACAAATCTTGCTAGCTTCATTAGTTTTATCTTGGATTTACAATTCATTAACTGTTCATATTTTAAACAATTTGGGTGAGATCGGTAATAGGGACTAATTAATTTTCTTCTTTCAGACACTATACTTTCGTCGGTACAAATGAACAAATAGTGAAACTCATCACCTAATTCATTTTTATCGCACATATCACACAATCTTTCATTTCCAGGGGCATTAAAAAATCCGTGCTGATGTATTGGCAACTTATGATTGCTTGTTCTAAATTTTGCTAATTTAACTTGGAATTTCCCAGGCAACCAAAGCAAATACCTTTCCAGACAAAAATCCTTTTTATATTTAGTCAAGTTTTGACTAAATATTTTAACATCGAGGGGGAATCGAAACGAGGGTCGTGGTGTATGTGCGTGCGTGTGTGCGTGCGTGCGTGTGTGTGTGTGTGTGTGTGTGTGTGTAGAGCGATTCAGACTAAACTACTGGACCGATCTTTATGAAATTTGACATGAGAGTTCCTGGGTATGAAATCCCCGAACGTTTTTTTCATTTTTTTGATAAATGTCTTTGATGACGTCATATCCGGCTTTTCGTGAAAGTTGAGGCGGCACTGTCACGCCCTCATTTTTCAACCAAATTGGTTCAAATTTTGGTCAAGTAATCTTCGACGAAGCCCGGGGTTCGGTATTGCGTTTCAGCTTGGTGGCTTAAAAATTAATTAATGACTTTGGTCATTAAAAATCTGAAAATTGTAAAAAAAAATACAAATTTATAAAACGATCCAAATTTACGTTTATCTTATTCTCCATCATTTGCTGATTCCAAAAACATATAAATATGTTATATTCGGATTAAAAACAAGCTCTGAAAATTAAATATATAAAAATTATTATCAAAATTAAAATTTCGAAATCAATTTAAAAACACTTTCATCTTATTCCTTGTCGGTTCCTGATTCCCAAAACATATAGATATGATATGTTTGGATTAAAAACACGCTCAGAAAGTTAAAACAAAGAGAGGTACAGAAAAGCGTGCTATCCTTCTTAGCGCAACTACTACCCCGCTTTTCTTGTCAATTTCACTGCCTTTGCCATGAGCGGTGGCCTGACGATGCTACGAGTAAAATGGCATTGCGTTCAGTTTCATTCTGTGAGTTCGACAGCTACTTGACTAAATATTGTATTTTCGCCTTACGCGACTTGTTATACATTCTGTAATTAAAACACAAGCTGTTGCCATTCACGTGAGTGTTCCATTCCTGCAGGAATTGATCTCTTAGCCTTTGTTTTTCAACGTTTTTAAAACCTGAGACGGCAAGACTGAGTTGTCCATAAATATGATAGACCCAACTTATTTAACATAGTATTGACATGCGACAACCAGGGCAATTTAACGTTTTGTACATGGTACAACCTCAAATGTAGTTTTAACATTAAACAAGACATCTTATTCGCACCATCGTTCATTTCTTTCATCAGTTTATACCAATAAACCAGTAACTGACATTGTACCTCAATTCTAATTGGGTAACGACCAAGCTCTCCGTAAACCATATAATCGCAATTGAAACCTTGACAATATGTCTAATGAATCATATCCCCACACCTCACAACCATACAGCAAAATTGGATGTACACACTTCTCAAAAAGATCCAATTGCACATCAATTGGTAAATTTAGTTTTCTACATTTTCGAATTAACGAGAACATTGCACGGTTACCAATCAAACATTGACGTGTCATGGCATTATGAAATTTGTTATTATAATTAAATAGTACACCTAAGTACACATAGTCCCAAACTACTTGGACAGGTACTTCATTCAAGACAAAATTTGGGATATTCCGTATTTTCAATATTCAATATTTACGCTTAGTCCCCAGTTTTTACAATAACGATCTAGTCCATCCAGGGCTTTTTTGCATTTCTCCAGGTGTTTCGGCGAGTATAGCAGTATCATCAGCATATATACTGACGTCCAAAAGAAACGCGAAAAATATTATTTATTTTACAAATAATTTTTTTCTGGATTAACAAAAGTTGCGTTATTTTTGGCAGCCAGTATATCAAGACCGATGTCTGAGGAAGGTGTATTGTGAAGTTTACCGCATCAGCGCACTTGCAATCCACGTAAAGCCCGAGTTAGCTGAGACATTTTTCTTGTGCAGTTCAGCTGCACGTGCAAGAAAAGCACAAAAGCTGATCAGTGAGTGGTGTTCACTGTCACTAGAGGATAAAAATGGCACAAAGTTACAGGTTTCATCAGTCCCTCATTCGACGCTATCACCATGCCAAGACTCACTTCTGCTGAACGCGAGAGAGCCATTGGACGTCTGGAGGCTGGGGACACGCCGGAAGCCGTGGCTGCGACTTTCCAATGTCACATATCCACCATTTATCGTCTCCTGCAGCGGTTTGTGATAACTGGCTCTACTGCTGATGCCGAGCGAAGCGGCAGACCCCGAGTGACGACGCCAAGGCAAGATCGGCACATTTTCCCCAGCCATGTTGCACATCCCTTCAGAACAGCTGCAGAAACAGCCAGAACTGTTAGAGGGACACACCAGGCACCCGTTTCTAGGCAAACGGCCAGCCGGCGACTGCGCTTCAGGGGGCTGAGGAACTGCCGTCCAGCCAGGGGACCCGTCCTCACCGTGCGCCATAGACAGGCACGCCTGCATTGGGCGCAAGGCCACCTCAATTGAAACAATGTTCGCTGGCACAACGTGCTTTTCAGCGATGAAAGCCGTTTCTGCATTGACCATGCCGACGGGCGTGTTCGGGTATGGAGAAGAAGTGGTTACCACTATGCTGACAACTGTGTCGTGGAGAACAACGCCTGGGGTGGGCCCAGCCTCATGTTGTGGGGCGCCATCGGCCACAACCAGGTGCTAGGTCCCATCATCTTCCAAGGCCTGGGTCCTGGACCCGGCAACGGCGTAACAGCGCAGCACTATATGGACCAGGTGCTGCACCCTCATGTGCTGCCCTTTTTTCAAGCCCATGGAAACTGGGTTTTCCAGCACGACAACGCGCGCCCCCACACCGCCAGGGCCACTCAGGATCTCCTGCACCGCTCAGGCATCCAGGTGATGCCTTGGCCAGCGTTATCTCTTGACATGAACCCTATTGAGCAATTTTGGGACTTGCTCCAGACACAGCTCAACAGGGTGGTCCCAAGGCCCACAACTGTCGCTGATCTTGATCGGGCCGTCCGGCAGGCATGGACCAACATTCCCAGGCAAGCCAGCAACACGTTGGTCCGCTCAATGCACCGCCGATGCCAGGCCGTCATCGATGCTAATGGGGTCCACACACGCTATTGACTGTTCTGTTAAGCGCTAATAACGCATCGTCTCCGCAACCTTACCGTGTTATGGACCATAAGTCAGTGTTCTACTCTACCAAAAATTGGACATTTATAATGAAATTTGAATTTTTGTACGATTTTTTTATTAGGCAATAAATGACACTAGACACTGTTTTTCGCGTTTCTTTTGGACGTCAGTATATTAACAGGAACAAATACATATAGTCATTAATGCGTTCAACATCTATTTCTTGGGCTCTTTTCAGGGGCAACTCTAGGCTGACATCATATTCAACCAAAAACTGCTTCAGGTCGTTTAAAAATAGTCAGAAAAGAATCGGTGATAAATTATCGCCCTGAAGAAGCCCGATGTTTGAGGTGAACGCCTCGGAGAATACACTATTCACCTTCACGCACAATTTTGCCTTATCATACATGTCCTTAACTACATTCAATACCTTACCATTAATATTCCGTTGCATCAGCTTCTGCCACAGGAGACTGCGTTGCACAGAATCAAAAGCCTTACGCAGATCAATGAAAGCACAATATAACTTTTTCTTTTGTTGTAAAAATATATCAATAAGGCAATGTAGTGCAAAAATGTGGTCTACAGTAGAGTGGCCTTTTCGGAATCCAGCTTGTTCGTTGCCGATCACAGAATTGTCATCCAGAAATGCATGCAATCTTTTATTTATCACACTTGTAAAAAGTTTTCCAAAACAACTTAGTACACTGATTCCTCTATAATTATCAGGGTCGGCTGTTGAGCCTTTACCTTTAAAGATTGGGCTTATATACCCCACTGTCCAAGCTTTAGACATTTTCCCAGTATGCAATATCAAGTTAAATAAACGTGTTACAATAGTTAATAGTTTTGGTGAGGAATATTTCAAAAACTTCTTTATAATACCATCGTATCCGCAAGCTTTGTTATTCTTTAAATTGTTTACACATATCATCACCTCCTCCTTTGTAATATCAACATTCAATTGTTCATTCATAAGGTCTATGCCATCAAGCACATCATCTTGCACATCAATCAAGTCGTGGTCAGATACATTACTAAGTTTTTCAAAATGTTTTACAAATACTTCACGGGATATATCATGCATCGCTTGTTTCTTCTGCTGGTCACATCCACTTATCAATTTCCAATAACTGCTGGGGTCAGTAGACTTCATTATTCGAATTTTCTTATGTAGCTGCTTTAAATAACTATTATAACTTTTACTCAGTGTTCCCTTATAATCCTTGAATGCTTGGACCTTATCTTGTATAATCTCTCTATGTTATTTGGTTGGGCTTTACATTTTCTCTTTATTTTTCTATATTTCCTTCTTGTCTGTTTACATTCTTTATCAAACCAAATTTTCTTAACCCCACTATGTGCATCGTTACTGCTACATGTATTTATTTTTTTCTTCTGCTTATTCTTTCTAAGCATGTTCAATTTATTGGCAGCTTCGGATAGAATTCCTTCTATTTGTTTCATTACATTATCGATCTGGTCCTGAGTTACATCCTCTACGCTACCAATTAGGGAAACTAATATCCCTTCCACTAATAATACTTTATTATCATCAATTTCATCTACAAAATTCTGATTTGCAAACCGAGCGATTAAGAACTACTAAGTATACAGCGCTTTCGGTGCCTTTGTGTACATGATGTTTGCTGTTTGAGTATTGCGTGTGAGGCTGTATGATTGTGTGAGGCTGTATGATTGTGTGAGGCTGTATGATTGTGTGAGGCTGTATGATTGTGTGAGAGAAAAACATCATCCACATCAGGCACACCAGATTTGTTTTGTTCTTTCAAATGCTTTTTTATATTTAGTCAAGTTTTGACTAAATATTTTAACATCGAGGGGGAATCGAAACGAGGGTCGTGGTGTATGTGCGTGTGTCTGTGCGTGTGTCTGTGTGTGTGTCTGTGTGTGTGTGTAGAGCGATTCAGACTAAACTACTGGACCGATCTTTATGAAATTTGACATGAGAGTTCCTGGGTATGAAATCCCCGAACGTTTTTTTCATTTTTTTGATAAATGTCTTTGATGACGTCATATCCGGCTTTTCGTGAAAGTTGAGGCGGCACTGTCACGCCCTCATTTTTCAACCAAATTGGTTGAAATTTTGGTCAAGTAATCTTCGACGAAGCCCGGACTTCGGTATTGCATTTCAGCTTGGTGGCTTAAAAATTAATTAATGACTTTGGTCATTAAAAATCTGAAAATTGTAAAAAAAAATAAAAATTTATAAAACGATCCAAATTTACGTTTATCTTATTCTCCATCATTTGCTGATTCCAAAAACATTACCCGCTATTACGAGCTAGTCGTGTGACAGAGAGTTTTCTTGCACACGAGACTGTAGATGTTTCACGACGGCTTTAGCCGGAGTGAAACAGCAGCAGTCGAGTGTGCAAGAACACTCTCTGTCACACGACTAGCTCGTAATGGCGATTATGTCTCACAGCTTCAACAGAGGAGAGAACAAACACGTTTTGCGTACTCACGCTTGATAAACCTAAACACAGGAGCAGCCATTGTGGAGAGATCTACTTTTTGACGAAAGTGAACGAACAACTATGAATGACGTCTCGGTATATGTGAATGACGTCACAGTCATCGTCACAGTCTGTATCTTTTGAAGCATTCCATTCTTCATGACGTCTTTCTGTGTCTGCATCCGCGAAATGTTTGTTCTTTCCGGGGTCTTTGTCATCTATGTTCACAACTCTGTCCTTATAGTTTCAGACTAACAGGCCTCCTGAGCGAGCCACTTTCCAAGGGAAGCTAAACTCGCGTATGGAAACAGTACTGTAGTCTGGGATGCCGTTTTCAGTATTCTCAGCGTTGAAGAATTTGTAAAGAGAAGAAACGACAACAGCAGGAGAAATAAAAGTCGTGTGTGCATTTTGGGGCTTTTGGAGGGACGATTTCGAGTTTGAATCCGTTCTTGCACATGCTCCAAAGCGTGTAACATACAATCTTGCACACGTTTGCTTTAGTAGTGGCAAAGAAGGAAAGCGTGTGACATAGAGTTTTCTTGCACACGAGACTGTAGATGTTTCACGACGGCTTTAGCCGGAGTGAAACAGCAGCAGTCGAGTGTGCAAGAACACTCTCTGTCACACGACTAGCTCGTAATGGCGATTATGTCTCACAGCTTCAACAGAGGAGAGAACAAACACGTTTTGCGTACTCACGCTTGATAAACCTAAACACAGGAGCAGCCATTGTGGAGAGATCTACTTTTTGACGAAAGTAACCGAACAACTATGAATGACGTCTCGGTATATGTGAATGACGTCACAGTCATCGTCACAGTCTGTATCTTTTGAAGCATCGCAATCTTCATGACGTCTTTCTGTGTCTGCATCCGCGAAATGTTTGTTCTTTCCGGGATCTTTGTCATCTATGTTCACAACTCTGTCCTTATAGTGTCAGACTAACAGGCCTCCCGAGCGAGCCACTTTCCAAGGGCAGCTAAATTCGCGTATGGAAACAGTACTGTCGTCTGGGATGCCGTTTTCAGTATTCTGAGCGTTGAAGAATTTGTAAAGAGAAGAAACGATAACAGCAGGAGAAATAAAAGTCGTGTGTGCATTTTGGGGTTTTTGGGGGGACGATTTCGAGTTTGAATCCGTTCTTGCACATGCTCCAAAGCGCGTAACATACAATCTTGCACACGTTTGCTTTAGTAGTGGCAAAGAAGGAAAGCGTGTGACATATAAATATGTTATATTCGGATTAAAAACAAGCTCTGAAAATTAAATATATAAAAATTATTATCTTTTTTTTTCGAAATCAATTTAAAAACACTTTCATCTTATTCCTTGTTGGTTCCTGATTCCAAAAACATATAGATATGATATGTTTGGATTAAAAACACGCTCAGAAAGTTAAAACGAAGAGAGGTACAGAAAAGCGTGCTATCCTTCTCAGCGCAACGAATACCCCGCTCTTCTTGTCAATTCCACGGGCACTGCCTTTGCCACGGGCGGTGGAGTGACGATGCTACGAGTATACGGTCTTGCTGCGTTGCGTTGCGTTCAGTTTCATTCTGTGAGTTCGACAGCTACTTGACTAAATATTGTATTTTCGCCTTACGCGACTTGTTTCTTTGTAAATATGTGAAGGCATGACGGAGTAATAGCGTCATTATTTCCTTGCTTAAGACTTCTGAGTATGAAGGTCTTTGCCCATTCAGAGTACGTACTTCTTCTTCTGCGTTCGTGGGCTGAAACTCCCACGTGCACACGTGTTATTGCACGAGTGGACTTTTACGTGTATGACCGTTTTTACCCCGCCATTCAGTGTACGATTTATGTGACTCCCTCGAGGATACGAGCTGCCGGTTCGTTGTTTTATTTCAAAATCAAATCTACACGTAGTCTTGAAAAGTGAAAATACCCGAACAAACCAGCGCATGTGAAACCCAACATAGACCCAAATAAATTGTTATATGAAGTCTTATATCGCGCGCGTATCTCCAGACTCGGACTCAAGGCGCAGGGATCTATTTATGCCGTGTGAGATGGAATTTTTTACACAATACATCACGCATTCACATCGAACAGCAGATCGCAGCCATTTCGGCGCATATCCTACTTTTCACGGCCTATTATTCCAAGTCACACGGGTATTTTGGTGGACATTTTTATCTATGCCTATACAATTTTGCCAGGAAAGACCCTTTTGTCAATTGTGGGATCTTTAACGTGCACACCCCAATGTAGTGTGTAATAAACACACACACACACACACACACACACACACACACACACACACACACACACCATTCACTCACTCACTCACTCCATTACCCCTTATCCCAGCAGCAGGTTACAGTGATATCACCATCCGTCCTTGTTCGGGAATACCCCATCCATCGTAAAGCGTTCGATTTTGTCATCATGGAAAAGGTACAGTTCTCTGTCGGAGCCTCTCAGAAACGATGCCACTTTTCCTAAGCCGCTCTCAGAAATTATCAGCACGTCACACTCGGACAAAGCGTACTCATCCAAAATAGCCTTCTTAAACCCGTCACATGCGGTTAGTCCCCTCGTATTGTCTATGTGTGTGATAGGCCCAGGAATGCTTAAAATAACCTCCGGGAATTCCCGCTTTGCCATGCTGACGATTTCGTCCGAGTCTGAGGCTACAAAAATCCTGTAATTTTTCGAGTGGTTGTATGTTGACAGAAAGTTGACCAGGACTGGAAATTGTTGGACAGTGTGCATGTAGGACAGTACAGCGTCAGGGAAACCTGGACGATTGCCAAGCCTCATCTGCGCGCAGATCAGCTTAGTGTCGGCAGGGACAGACTTGTGGAACGTGTTCAGAGCATCCTGAACGTCATGGGACAGAGTGAAGATATCCCGCAAAGCCTGACTGAAGATCTCCGGCACCGTCTTCCCCGCCATCCACCCCACGCGCGACGCTAGCTCGTGCTGACGTAAGTACTTCACAACCTCCATGTTCCACGTCAGCACTGTGACGTCATCAGACAGCTTCTGACGTAAGTCCTCGGTCTGTACGAGCTGCAAGGCGAAATTGACGCTGTCCTGATCCTGAGTTATGTACTTCTTCACGTTTTGACCACTCAGTTCCGCGGCATTGACCCTCCAGTCGACCTTGTTGGGAGCCATGAAGAGGCCAAGGTCACAGGGGAAGGAGATATGCACGCGGAAGTCGCGGTCCAACATGGCGGCGAGGACGTAAGCGCCGACGATGCCTTTCTGACGATCCGCCCACCCCCCGCACACGCCCTCACAGAAATACACGATCTTCTTTCTTGAAGGCAGTAAGGTCTTCTTGGTCGTAGCGACGTCATGGTCACGTGATGCTCTGTCAGCAGAATAGGGTGCGAGGGCCATGGGTGTGCGGGATGGGTGTGTGGGTGAGGGTGTGTACACAGCCATGGTATCGACGTTGGGGGCGGGGTGGGTGTGTATGTAAACACCCGTCGCCACCATCATCATCACCACGCCCAGTAGCACGATACTTCTCTGCATGGGGCAATACAAAATACGACATTAAAATAGAATCTTACTGCTTTTAAAAGTATGTAACGTTTCTCGTAGTATGTGAGAAACAATTATACATTGATAGGATTCCATTTGAAACTTCGAGATTGTCATGGTCGGCTTGTGTCGGGCGTCAATCGACCATGACAACCGAGAAGTTTCAAATGGAAGCCATCGACGTTATTGTAATTCAATCTGTCAACGAACAAATTTCTGCTTAGAGCAAAGATGTCAACTGGTTGATTTACAACTTTATCCTACAAATGTGAGAGAGACCACCCATTACATAACTAAACCATATACTAACACGTGTGTATATCATGTAAATGAGGTCATGTCCAGAACCTAATTTTCCACTGCTCATGATGACATAGTCACCGAGACGTCATTCTGTGATTACTTTGCGCTTGCTGTTTCCCCTGAAAGAATGCTAAGAACATACACGTCACGCTATACATTTTAGAGTGACGTCTTTTTGCTTTGACGTCAAAGATCTTACGAGGCTGTTCAAGATATCGAGTTTCCTTAAGACGCGTCTTCAATTTCGGTGCTTCGACTACGGGGCGTTTGGAGCAAAAGACAGGCAAGTACAGTATATAGGATAACTGAATACTAAATGGCTTGCTGTGTCATACCAAATTTACACTCATTGCTTTTTCAAATATTGAAAAATACTCTTTCGCTCGTATTTCAATATTTAAATAAAAACAGCTCGTGTAAAATTGACATGATCTCAGGCATATTTTCTCCAGCTTTCACATCGAAACTGACAATCCATGGATTGTTTGAGTAAATCGAAACTTTATTGTTGCCAAGGCAATAGTTATGGGGCCAGTGTCCAGAGTACAAAGTCCAGTTTGAAGCCAGCCACCATCGACCCCATTTTTTTTCAAATGATAACGAAAGCCCTTGTGGAAAATATAGATAAAAGCGTGCGACCACTTTGTATAAATCTACTGACTGAAATCAGGGAAAACGTTTATCTCGAAACGAGCACTTGTCAACACTTAGACATCAGAAGAGGAAATGCATTAGCAGAAGAAGCTGAACTTTCCTGACCCAAATCATCACAGGCACTCGACTCTGCTTGGGCGAGGCTTTTGTCTTGGATGTGGTAAGGGTGATTGAGTACATCTTTTACTACACTTTCTACAAGGTAGGATACTGATTACTGCGGAGCCGCTCAACCTTTCCGGCAAACTTCCCATTCCTGACATACACAGCTTAGCAAAGAAAAACAACGGTTATGATAGCAGCAAGCATCCCATTCCTGACATACACAGCTTAGCAAAGAAAAACAACGGTTATGATAGCATCAAGCATGCATTAAAGCATCGGACAGTGACAGATGTAAACCAACTAGACGTTGCTATTGCTGATATTCTGCAAAACACTTGTGGAAAATAGATTTAAAAAAACGTGCGTCCACTTTGGGTAAATCTACCGGCAAACGTGTAGATCCAAAACGAGCCTTTGTCAACAGAGAGAAGATGCAATAACAGAAGAAGCTGACAGTTCTTGATCCAAAGACATTGTCAGTATTCACAGTAGGATTTAGCAAGCATGAAGTTTATCAACAACAGACACCAAGTACATAGTATGTTTTATCCTACATACGTGAGAGAGACACTCGTGAGATAATAATTGTTCAAATCACACGTGTGTATCATCCTGAACTCAGGTCAAATATGAGTTACTTCCCTTCGGGTCTCATAGTCATTCTATTCCTGACAGGATGCCTTGGTTTTCTTTCTGTGGGTAAGAAATTGATGCCTTTTCACATATTTAGATCTTTTCGTAATGTGTTATGGAGATAAGCACATTGGTGGCACTCTCACATTGTTTTTTTGTTTTGTTTTAAATTGTTTTCGGAATTTGATTGAGGACACGTGGCACTCGAAAAAAAAACCTACTGCACGTCATGTAGACGAATTAAAACTAACGGCGAGTGTTTCAAACAAAATTAGATGAAAACACTGTTTCACCCAATCAAACTGAACGAACATCAGATGTCTCCACTATAAGCGTGTAGCTTATTGGTGATTATGAACATATTACTAATTGTACCAAACGATTCTTGATTAAAACACCGTTTCAGTAGACTTAAGATGTAGGTTAAGTCAAATAATATGTACGGAAGTCATCGTGTTCAACTGCTTCGTGCGTCTTTGTTCCTTGACCAATTCTCTTGATTTTGGTACCGTTGTTATCCTGAGATGGCTCACGTGTTTACACCATCATACACAGTGAGCCTTGTATCAAAGGAAAGTGCAGAATCTTTGGAACACAACTGTAATGATATCCGTGGTACCCGTGAAACACCAGGAACCCAGTACCTCTGAGCTTTAGCGGATACTGTTATATTTGTGCGTACTGAGAGTATCTTCCCTTTCCTTTATTGCTGTACTTCCTGCAAAATGTGACCCTCCACCACCAAATGAGTCGCATGTCACCTTTGCATGATTTTCATATTTTTACATTTTCCAAAAGAGTGTTGCTCTATCCAGTGGTGAAAACCGTTTTAGAAAAGAGCAAACACTTTTCGAGTTATAAGCCTGTGACTAAGGTGACCCTCACACTGTTACCACAGTTCCCCCGGACTTATGTCAAGCCCAGCGCAGAACCGCGCGAGGTGACATGCGACTCATGCCGTGGTGGAGGGTCACAAATGGATACCCCAATACAATGTTGAAATTGAACTACTTCTCCTGAGTCTGCAGTGAGCGTGAGTGAAAGACACACATAAAACAACATGAACAGTAAACAATAACATCACAACAACAGTAGGCCCCTACCAAAATCAAGAGTACTGGACAAGAAACAAAGACGTACGATGCAGTGAAAACTGTGACTTTCGTACCTATTAGTTGACTTAACCTCCACCTTAAACTATTGAAAGGACGGGCGCAGTGGCGTGGTGGTAAGACGTCGGCCTCCTAATCAAGAGGTCGTGAGTTCGAATCCCGGTCGCTGCCGCCTGGTGGGTTAAGAGTGGAGATTTTTCCGATCTCCCAGGTCAACTTTGACTTAACCCCCTTTGTGTGTACACGCAAGCACAAGACCAAGTGCGCACGGAAAAGATCCTGTAATCCATGTCAGAGTTCGGTGGGTTAAACACGAAAATACCCAGCATGTCTCCCCCGAATGCCTGAATGGCGGGGTAAAAATGGTCATTCACGTAAAAATCCACTCGTGCTAAAAACATGAGTGAACGTGGGAGTCTAAGTCCATGAACAAAGAAGAAGAAGAAGAAGAAGAACTATTGAAAGCAAGCGATGTTCATCATCATACATACCCCTTTAGAAAAAACAGCACCACACTTCCTTAACCTCCGTGTCGTCGCAGTGACAGACGCCATTGAATGTTCCTGAGAAAACAACAACAGATAGTTAGTGATGACAAAGAAGAGGAAGCCCAGGGGGTGATAACTGGAGGGGTACGTCAGTTGCTTGGTCGGGTATTGGTTTTATTATCCCTCACGACTATAAGGCTATGCGGGCCCGATTTCTTCTTCTTCTTTTTTTTTAAAAACCTTTTTTAGGACATGTTAAATTCTTTACGATCTCAAAAGCATTTGAAAACATCTGCTACCTACTCAGAGTGTCACCATAAATCCAATTCATGCTAACATGGTTTTTAGTGTACGAGTTGCCCAGTGTACGAGTTGCCCAGTGTACGAGTTGCCCAGTGTACGAGTTGCCCAGTGTACGAGTTGCCCCCCTTTCTTGAGAAAGTTTTAAGATAATGGAGCAGCAGGTTAAACCTCATCATTATACACCCTTTGAGAATAATAAAATGTGCTTGGCTACAAAAGCAAGAGTTACCTCCCATTAATTATAGAACCTTCCTGTACCTTCTTGTATCATTTTCTTTTCTTCGTTTATTCTTTTGATAAGAGCAATAAAGAATCTCCAATGTCACTGTCACTACGTGCTGGCTGCGTGTTCACAGTAGGCGCTGTACTGGCCATGCACTATACTGTAGTCAATAATGGGGACTGAGGTTCATTATATTATATGTGACCCTCCACCACGAAATGAGTCGCATGTCACCTTTGCATGATTTTCATATTTTTACATTTTCCTATTGAGTTTTTTTATGCTCTATCCAGTGGTGAAAACCGTTTTAGAAAAGAGCGAAAACTGTTTGAGTTACAAGTCTGTGACTAAGGTGACCCTCACACTGTTACCAGACACTCCCCGGACTTATATTAAGCCTAGCGCAGAACCGCGCGAGGTGACATGCGACTCATTTCGTGGTGGAGGGTCACATATGTGAGAAAGGAAACAATGAATCACGAAAATAAAAGCTAGGTGCACTCTGCGGCTCCTGGGCCGTGTGCAGATACACTATCTTGTTCCTGCCTCTTACCATCTCTGAGTATTGGCGACCACACACACACACACACACACACACATACACACACACACACACACACACACACACACACACATACACACACACACACACACACACACACACACACTCTTACATCCAATCCTATATTTGTATTACATAAAGAACAATGATCTCATTTATTATGTGTCTGTAATATAATGTGAACATCAGGTGTGTAATATAATGTGAACATCAGGTGTGAAATATAATGTGAACATCATGTGGTTGAACAATGAATTAAGGTAAATGGCAACATGTGTGCTTGGCAATAGAAAAGCAAGCGTTCAAGTGTTATTGTCTAAATGAATGTCCTAATAATTCGAAGTGGGGTGTGTTTGCTTGTATTTTTCGTGCATATTTGTTTGCGTGTTTGTATGTTTGTTTGCTTGTTTGTTGAAACGCAGGAGAGATATGCGTCCCTATATTTTGATCTATGAAGAACAGAACCTCTCAATCGTGCAAGATCTGTGAACATTATTTGGTTTTTTTTTTCATTTTGCAGCATGAACAGAAGACGGTGTGTGCAGCGCCTGGCCGTGCGTTCTGCGTTGTGTTGAATCAATGATGCCGCGATGGTCATAAATTCGTAAAATCAATTAGATTGAGTGATGAACACACTCAGTGGTAGCATCAAGAGCTGCAGCTGGTCACAAACTTTAACACTCTCACTCACACACCTACAACACATATACGCACGCAAACACCTACACATACATACACATTAACAAACACGCACGTACGCACACACACACACATATACGCACACATCTTTCAAACTTACTTACTTACACACACACACACACACACACACACACACACACACACACACACCTACAAACACACCTACAAACGCATATACACACAAACACGTACGGCACGCACATACGTACACATTTAACACACACACACACACACACACACACACACACACACACACACACACACACACACATGAAAACACACCTAAAACACATATACACAAAAAACACGTACGCACGCACACACGCACACAGATACACATTTAACACACACACACACACACACACACACACACACACACAACCACGTCTGCACGCACGCACACATACACATACACCATTCACAGACACACACACACACACACACACACACACACACACACACACGTAGGGGGATTTTCGCCTATTTGCGGAAATTGTGTATCATTGTTGTGCTTCCATCAAAATGCGGTAATATGAGGACCTGTTTTGACCTTTTTGTTTGAAGAGATAAAAAGTTGAAAATAAATGGGATGTTTAGGGAATTCAATACAAAGGTGTCCAAAAAATGTTTACTTCGATATTTCACTAAATATAGTGCAAGGAACGATTTGAAAAAAGCAGCAATATGCGGACAAGTCACTATTTCGAAGCAATTTGCGGACCTCAAAACTACAGAACTAGCTCTGATTTTTAGTTGTCCGCAAATTGCTGCATTTGTTGTGTAAGGGTAAATCCTGGACTTACATATGCTAATCTACAGAGCTGGTAAGAGAAAATGAGCGGTCGGTTGAGCAAATACCGTTGACACAGGAGCAGTACTTACGTTGTAAAGGCAATAAAATCATAAACGAGTGCTGCCTTTCCAGGACTTTTTTTATGAAGTTGTTGCTTAACATACATTTAGCTTGGGGGGTCAAAATTATGTAAATCACCCACATCAGTGTTTGCAAGCTCCTCAGGAACTAAAGAATACAAGAAGGGTTTTAGAAGGAGTGTGTGAGTAAGACAGACACAAGATTAAAACAAAAACACAGAGAGACTAATGGGGGAAAGAGAGAGAGAGAGACAATGACAATGACAATGACAATTCTTTATTTTACGAGGGTAACAGAATAAGCATAGGAATACTTTTGTGCATCTGGCCCTCGCCCTAAGGAGGGACTAAATCTACTATAATAACTACTACTACATGAATACATAATACGTGAAATAGTTTAAGTGTATGTACATAAGCGCATTATATGAAAACATTGTAGTTCATAAATGTTTATGACCAGGTGCAAAGCAAAAAAATGTGTAAAAATCAGAATAATATGCAATAGTACATCAACTCTGCACTCTGATGTATTTTGTGCACAACATCATAAATTCGTGGGAAAAAACCTGTTAATTCAAAAAATGAGTGACTGTATCTGAAAGGAACATAACAATCAAGATTGTATTATTCTCATTAAATGCGATATATAATTGTTTCTGAAAGAATCTGTACTTGTATCTTCCCGTAGGGCATTCGGAAGAGCGTTCCAGAGACGGCTACCTGAATAAACTAGACTAGACTTAGATAAGTCTATCCTAGGAAGAGGAGTGTTAAAATTTCATAAGGTGGTGTGCATTCTTCAAAGAGAACTTTGAGCAAAGGATGTTTCGGATGTAATGTTTTGCAAAAAGGATTCCTTTGTTTTTAAGCAGCCTTGACTTTAGAGGTAGGATCCCTAAATGTATGTAGTCTAATTCTGTGAGAGTAGTCTGCTTTAGTAATACTACTTTCAGCGCTCTTTTATGTACTCGGCTAAGTGGTTTTAAGGAATGTTCACTTGCTGAGCCCCATAAAGTGGATGCATAATCAATAACAGATTGGATATGAGCAATGAAGAATAACTTCCGGGTGTGGCAGTTCAAGAAGTGTTTAATTCTAGATAGGAGATACACTTCCTTTGACACCACTTTACTAAGCTTCTCTATGTGGGTTGACCAAGCCAAGTTGTTATCGATGATAAAACCCAACACTTTGTGATGATCGACTTGTTCAACTATTTCTCCATCCAAAATTAAAGCAGGACCAGCTGAAATAAGATTCTGGCGTTTTTGTCTCGTTGTTATGATCATATATTTGGTTTTCTTTGGGTTAAGAGACATATGGTTTAGTTCAGTCCACTCTGTCAACTGGTGCAAACTCCTTTGAAGTGATTCTGATAAGCGAGTTAAATTTGTGTTGCTGGAGTGAATTGTTGTGTCATCTGCAAAAAGTTCACATACATTCTGAATATGAAGGGGGAGGTAATTAATGTATTATAGAGAAAATCAGGGGTCCTAAAACCGATCCTTGTGGTACACCGTATTCTACTTCTTGCATGCTCGACGCTGAGGCGTTTGTAAATACAGTTTGTTGTCTGCCGGTGAGAAATGAAATAATAAGTTCGACAGTTTCGATTCGACAAGGGTCCGGGTAGGATTGTTCCTGTCATCATGACAGCCAGTGTTGTGTAGAATTCTTTTATCTGAGCCTCAGTGTACTTGTCATCATGGATTACCTTTTTGCCCACCAGTGTTGTGCAGACTTGTTTACTCTGAGCCTCAGCCTACCTGTCCTACCCCTGTTGTCATTCAAACCCCCCCCCAGACACACACACATACATACATACACACACACCTTGGATTATCTCTTTTATAAACAGAGAGATTGTGAGAGACAGAGATAGACAGACAAACAGACAGGGAGAGTCAGTCAGCGAGACATTGAGACAGACAGTGAAACAGAAAGGGGGGGGGGGGGAGTTGAGGGAAAGAGGGGGTGAGGGAAAGAGGGGGAGGGGAGGGGAGAGATCGAGAGAGACAAAGACAGAGACGGTTGGGTAGTTATTGTTGTTTAACGTCCCTTTAGCCATTATGGCGATACCGGACTGGGACAGAGGCAGACAGACAGACAGATAGAGGTAGACAGATAGAAACATAAAGAGAGAGAGACCCAGTTTCTGTCCTGCGTAAATGTTTCAGTTTTCAAAACACATACATAATTGCATGTCAGCTCTAAATACCTTAGCCCTAAATACCTTAGGACGTGAATCCGAAAATGTAAACTGTGACAACAGTGATATTAACGTTCTGTATGGGTTGTTCATTTTGTTGTATGCTGACGATACGGTTATTTTTGCTGAATCGCCAGAATCCTTGCAGATCGCTCTAGATATTATGGACAGATATTGTAAAGATTGGTTTTTGAAATTGAATGTAACTAAAACAAAAGTAATGATTTTCTCAAGAGGGAAAGTAAAAAAAGTTCCGACATTTACATTCAATGGTCGGAAACTTGATATTGTGTATGATTTTCAATACCTGGGTATTAAATTTAGCTACAATGGTAAATTTACTGTTGCACAGAAGAATTTGTATGACCGTGCCTCCAAGGCCATGTTTGCTTTATTACGTAAAACTAGAAAACTGTTTTTGCCTCTTGATGTCCAAATTGACCTCTTTGAAAAAACTGTGGTCCCTATTTTACTTTACGGTTCTGAAGTATGGTGCCCTTACATGTCTGATTTAGCTAACAAATTACAGATACGATTTTTTAAGATGATTTTGAAAGTTGGCAAATCAACACCAACAAACATGGTTTTGGGTGAATTAGGTCAGTTCCCTGTAAGTATTCAAGCGAAATGTCGTATGTTGAATTTTTGGTACAAACTTGCATTTTCTAATGATTCTGACAAACTTTCTTGTGTGACATATCGTTTTTTGTTTAAAAGGTATGAATCTGGTGTATACAAGTCAAACGTTTTGCTTTCTGTCCATGGTGTTCTAAATGAGTTAGGCTTCAGTGATTTTTGGCACAATCAAACTATCGATAATGTAACGGATGGTGGTTATTTTAATACTTTCAAAGTACTGATGAAAAACAGGCTACAAGACCAATTTGTCCAAACCTGGCATTCAGAAATAAATGACAATGAGTTTTATTATAATTATAGAATGTATAAAGAGAATTTTGAGTTTGAAAAGTACTTGTCTATCCTGCCGGTTAATTTAGCAAACGCTGTTTTAAAATTTAGAACACTGAATCATAAATTGCCTATACAAAAAGGTAGGACTCTTGGTATTCCCAGACAAGACAGAATCTGTCACAAATGTTCATCAGGTGACCTTGGGGACGAGTTCCATTATATTTTTGTATGTCCTTTTTTTACCAATTATAGAAAACAGTTGTTACGGTGCTATTATTATGCCCGCCCCAATTCAGTTAAATTCAAAGAGCTTTTTTCCACTACAAAAAAGAGTTTATTGCTAAAACTCGCAAAGTTCATGACACTTGTCATGGACTGTTTGAGAAGCGAGTAAAATTTAATTCTCTTTTAGCTTTATACTCCGTTATCTGTTTTGTGTTGTTTGTAATAGTATTTTTGTCCTGATGTTAACTCACCCTTCACCCCCCCCCCCCCCCCTCACCCTTCCCCCCATTTCCCATAGTAAAGAAATGTATGTAATCACTTTGCACTTGTAGTGTTTTATTATTATTATTATTATTATTATTATTATTATTATTATTATTATTACTATTTATTATTATTATTGTTGAATTGTTTCTTGTATTGTTTTTGCTCTCCCTCACCCCTTAACTCCCTTTTCTGTACATAGTCTGATTTCGTTTTGTTTTAGTTCCTTTTATTTGGTGTTGAATGAAATGTGTTTTTATTGTGTTTTTTAATTTTCCATGTACCCTCACGGGGTTTTATTGGAATAATAAAAACTTGAAACTTGAACTTGCCGAGTAAGGTCCTCGTCTGAGTTCACCAACTTCCCTGGCAAAAACCCAAGTTGGTGTGTCATCCTCATCACTATCTCTGAAAACCCATGTCTGAACCTCGCATTTTTCATGATCCGCTAACTTCGACCAAAGATCTTCTACTGCTTCGTAGAAGATCTTTGCTTCGACCATTATCTTTAATATTCACTGAGACTCGGCATATAACCTCTACGTATCCTACTCATGTGTTGGTTTCATACCACACACGTCATAAAACCTGAATGGTTTAAGACACAAGAAAACGGCCTAACTACTTTATCCCAAATACATATATAGTAGCTAACTTATCCCAAATATATATATAGTAGCTAACTTATCCCAAATACATATATATAGTAGCTAATTTATCCCAAATACATATATAGTAGCTAACTTTTCCCATATACATATATAGTAGCTAACTCATGACATTACAGCATGTGCACACTGCATACGTGGAAAGCGTGCAAAGGTCAAACGTACCAATATTCCACAAACAGTAAGAATCTGGGAGAGTTGATGATGCTGAAGCAACTGTTAAAATCGCATTTAAGCAAATATAGTATCGTTGGTACAAAGAAAAATATATACTGAATATTCTTCATCGACAAAATGTTAAGAGCAGGATGTTTTGCACCCCTCTGAGCAACAAATAAAGAGCCACCCACCTCACGTTTTTCTCACGAGCGAATAAGAACCGTATCTGTTGTGTTACGCCAACAAAACAAAACACGATGTATCTATTTTTCCGGCGTGGAGACAACTTACGGACTTATCACGGCCACGCGATACTTGTAACCGGATCCTCGAGACGTCTCGAGTGAGAGTTACTGCACAAACGGGTCGCGCAGAACTCGTCGTGGGATCATCGTGGTGGTGGGGGGGGTTGAGCGTACTGGGGTTAGCATAGGCGACGATTATAATAAATAGCATAAGAAACTGGTGTACTATGTACCCCCTCTGTGTCGTGCTGCAATACTTTCGCGCCGCGGAGTAAAGCCGCACATTGATTGATATTAAATGGAATGAATGTCTGTCCTGTGTTGTACATACTATATAGACCCTATCGGTATTCCAAGCTCTCGTGATCTCTCGCAAACTTCAGAGCATAGCAAAGCATGCGGTACAGCGATCTCGTGCGAGCTGCACAAGCCAAAGTTCGAAGTTCTCGCGATGTTCAAAGCATAACAAAGAGCGTGTCTCGCGAGAGCTGCTCAGATACCGAAAAGGTCTATTCATTTAAGGCAAGGCAACCTATGCGTACTATGGCTATGCATAGATGTACATAATTTTAACCAGGAATATTCCCTCTAGACTTTTAAAACATTTATCAGGTGGCTCTGAAATTTTATCAACTTTTATAATAAATATGATCGATTAAAAAACAATCAAATACCTTTTTAACTACCATATTCCCCCGTAGTGGTCTCAGTCCAGAAAAGGTACGAACCCGTACCTAACAAGAAAGTAATTTTTAAAAACGCAACTTTTTAACCTATTACCGACCACACCCCGTCACCCTCCAGTCCCCCTCCCCCCATTACGCCCCCCTTTTTAATATCGTATAAAAAAAATCATGTCCCAATATAGGTCCCTAGTTACCTGGGAGGACGTTAAGCCCCATACTCTCTCTTTCGCTGGTTCGAATCCGGGCCGGGACGGACACGGGTCAACTTTATGTGCAGACCCAGAGACGGTATCCATCTCCCACCCCCGTGTCACCACAGTGGCACGTAAAAGACCTCGGTCATTCTGCCGTAAGTGCAGATGGCTGATACCACCTAAACACGCATACACTTGTGTATCTCATCTAAAGTCGGGTTAAAACCCGGGAACATGCCCCTAATGGCTTTGCCGTGAGGGCGTAAAACTTGAATTTCTCTCCCCGTATTTGTGAGTAAGTTGATACGTTTACGTCGGACAAAAGCTGCTGTCTTTCAAATTTCTGCAACCCCGTTAATTGAGTCACGACCAGAGACTATAGAGTATACATACAGTCTCTGGTCACGACTTGCTATAATCACGAGTACGCTGACGTTCGAAGCAAACACAGGCCGTGAAAACAGGCTTGCCTTTTTGAAAGGAGCAAGCTCACCCGGACTCTTGTTCGTCTCATGTAACTGCACATCCAGTTCGCGATGAACTCAGCCGAGGACCTTACTCGGCAGAAATGCAATTATGTATGTGTTTTGAAAACTGAAACATTTACGCAGGACAGAAACTGGGTCTCTCTCTCTTTATTTTTCTATTTTTCTACCTCTATCTGTCTGTCTGTCTGCCTCTGTCCCAGTCCGGTATCGCCATAATGGCTAAAGGGACGTTAAACAACAATAAATACCCAACCGTCTCTGTCTTTGTCTCTCTCGATCTCTCCCCTCCCCTCCCCCTCTTTCCCTCAATAGCCCCCCCCCCTCCCCCTTTCTGTTTCACTGTCTGTCTCAGTGTCTCGCTGACTGACTGTCTCTGTCTGTCTATCTCTGTCTGTCTGTCTATCTCTGTCTGTCTGTCTATCTCTGTCTCTGTGTGTGCATGTGTGTGTGTGTGTGTAGGCGGGGGGGGGGGGGGGGGGGTGAATGACAACAGGGGTAGGTCAGGTAGCCTGTCGGTCAGAGTAAACAAGTCTGAAAAACACTGGTGGGCGAAACGTACACTGCGGCTCGGAGAAAAGAATTCTACACAACACTGGCAGGCCGTGATGACAAGTACAATCCTACCCGGATCTTTGTGTCAGTCTACCCGCTCTGCTGCACATCATTGGGGACACGTTGTACCCGCCGTGTGCTATAACAGGGGCAGAATGCAGCTATGTACCGGTCTTATTCATTACCATATTATGGTGTTTTTCCAGGCTGCAAGCTTTAGGTAAAGTTGTCAGGGGCCAATGGCCTGTGAAGAAATAATCTATTGGCATCTCTCTCTCTCTCTCTCTCTCTCTCTCTCTCTCTCTCTCTGAACGTTTGCTCTCTGTGAGTGTTTGACAATTACAGCTTGCATCCCGAACTGTCATAAGTGTTGTAGTGAAAGCCGAGCTGTAAACATATAACAAGACGAGACATTTCACGCATGCATTCTATCGCTCCGACCGTACATGAAAACACACGTGATAAAAGAATACCAGACGTTTCGCACCTTTGACGGTTCGCACTTCGGACGATTCGCACTTAGTCTACAATTTGGACATGACGTTTCGCACTTTTTTTGTCTTTTCGCACATTTTACTTATGACGTTTCGCACTTTTCAGAATGACGTTTCGTACTTTTTTCCAAGATGTGCGAAACGTCATTGCCAAGAGGTGCGAACCTTATGTTGGAAATAACAAACCTTAAGTTATGTAGCGCAATAGCCGACATGACCTGGCGCACTGACCCTCCACTGGTGCAACACACCCCAGCGCCTTGCGCGCTCACCAGCACCCAAGGCCCAGCCTTATCGTAAGCCCGGACAGCATAACGCCACGACTACATCATTGAGTCACATAAAGGTTAGCGAGCCCTAACAGGTAGACTTACCTAAGTCTCTTGTTATGGCGCGCTCGGTGCAATACGTCTGTCTTCTTTGGTCTTCGGTATAACACTAACCAATAAGCCCGCCGAAGCGTGGCTTATTGGTTCCGGTCACGGGAGGGGAAAAGGGAGTTGTTTCCCTTACTCCGTAAGGGAAACCCACAAACACTACAGTGTGATACCCAATGTACCCGAGTCTGATGCAATCGACCGCAGCAACCTTCCACTCTTTCCATGTGTGGTTTATTTCGTTTTGCTGTCCCCCACCTCATTCATTATTTCCTAGGCTTAGAGCTTTAAATCTGTCATCAGCTTGTGCCACTAAAGTTGTTGGTGTATGCACAATCAGTTGGAACTTCTTATTCAACAATAAATCTTGCATCATGGTTTGATGACCAGTTTATACCGACCTGTCATATGTATGACACCTTGTGTACTGATCGTCTGATGCAATCGACCCCGCACCCTCCCACCACCAGCTATCCTCTGAGTGTATGGTGTGGTCAGTGGAAAGACAAAACTGTGTACAGTGATAATGACAAAGACAAAATGGTATACGAAGATGGAGACGTAAGACACAGGTTAAGGGATGGTTCAAGATGGAAACGTAAGACGTTTCAAGACGGCGTCAAGACACAGGTAAAAGGATGTTTTCATCGTGGATCCATTGCCGTGAGTCGACATACACTTCCTTATGTTCCTTATTTAATAACAATACCCTCAACAACGAAATAAAATTTAAAAAATAAAAAATAAAATAAAATGAGAGCTACAGGCAAGGATTGCGCAATCTGTACGAAGATAGAGACGTAAGACGTTTCAAGATGGCGTCAAGACAGAGATGGAGACGTAAGACGTTTCAAGATGGCGTCAAGACATAGATTCCACTTCTCGTAGTTTACCGAAACTACGTGATTTGTGAGATGCGCACACCGCCGGAAACACGCCATTCCCGTACGACTTCCGGCCGCCATAGCAGCTTCTCCAAAATCCGGTCTTACTTTATCAGGTTAATCCTTCCTTTTAGGATCCTTTTTTCCTAACTTGACTGATTTATTCCTTCGGTTAACCATTTGTTTTGACCTGCGGTAAGTGTATTTTCCTTATTTGTTGTCGCAAATGCTTAGAATTTGTTCGAACAATGGACAGCACTGAATCAGTGCCTGAAATCCAAATCCACGCGGATGAAGTGGATCAATTGTTAGACTTGCCTTGTTCAAGTCAAAAGGACAAACATGTGTCAAACGAAAAAGAAGGGAAGAAAAAGAATAAGAAAAAACCTCGGTTAGAGGCAGTGACCATTCCAATCAGCGATTGGAATAACATGAAAAAACAAAACGAACGTATCCTAGCGCTGCTAGGTCAGGGCCAAGGCCAGACCGAAGGCGAATCGCCTGATGATCATGGTTCGAAGTTGACACAAAGACAAAAGCGAAAAGCAGAGTCACAAGAATCTGGAGACGAATCTGATTCGTTCGAAGATTATGATGATCAAATAGAATCGATGATCAGAGTGAACGAAGGTGAAACTTGTGGTCAAACTTGTGGCACTAGTAATTCTGACACTGAAATGGCAGAAATAGAACAAGAGTTCGACAATGCTGAAAAGCTTGCACCAGAAATACCGGAAGGTATCGCGAAGCTGGTTGATGAGACCATGGCAAAAGGTCAAATTTCAGAAGAAAAAATGAAAGAAAAAATGAACAAGTATGCCAGACCTAAAAACTTGAAGGTTGTTGTTCCAAAGGTCAATCCGGAGATATGGTCAATACTTGACCGTGCAACAAGAGGTGCAGATTTGAAACTACAGCAGTATCAGAAAGCGCTGTGTACAGCGACCTATGCACTCACAAACATATGGAAAACCATACTGAAAAGTGAATCACCCGAAATTCGGGGACTCATGAAAGGTGTAGCAGATTCTATTGCACTTGTACAGAAAACAAACCATGATCTGTCAATTGACAGAAGGGGGAAAATTTCAAATGCTCAACTGAACAAAAAGTACAAAAACTTGGTTCAGCTGAAGTTCCAATCACAGATATGTTGTTTGGCAATGACCTGAAAGCTGCATGTGCAAACATTGATACAACAGCTAGAATGGGCCTGGGTCTCAGTCAGTCAAGTGGAGTAAAAGGTCAAAAGTTTTTTCCACAAAACAATCCCTTTGCAAAAAACGATTGGAATTGGAGGCCAAGAGGTGCAGGAAGAACCTGGACACCAAGAGGCAGAATGAGAGGGAGAGGACCTTACCGTGCACGGGGCAGAATGAACTACCGCGGCAGCGGACGAACCGAGTGGCAACAAGGCCAGCAGTAGCTCCACTACCTTCTCTGCCAAAATCTGTAAGTAAAGATACAATACCTAACCGCCCTTTTGAAGCAGGTAGACTAAAAAAGTTTGTTCAAAAATGGGAAGAAATAACATCAGACCCATTTATTCTTGACATGGTGTGCGGTGCTGATATTCCAATAGATGAGTTTTCTGACTTAAATTCTGAAAATCTTTCTTACTTGAAAAATCAAGTACAAGGAAATCTATGGACAAAAATGGATTCGGAAATTGAAAAACTGTTATCCTTGGGAGTTATTGAAAAATCGGTGCATCAGGAAGATGAAATTATCTCCCCTGTTTTCATGGTCCCAAAACCTGATGGCTCCTACCGTCTCATTTTGAATCTAAAAAAGTTTAATGATTCAGTACAATATGAGCACTTTAAGATGGACAATCTTACGTCAGCAACTCAAATGATGATAAGAGGCTGCTACATGGCTTCAGTGGATCTCAGACATGCATACTACTCTGTACCAATAAAAGCAGAATGCAGGAAATACCTCAAATTCATGTGGAGAAACAAACTTTATCAGTATACCTGCTTCCCAAATGGACTAAGTAACTGCCCTCGTTATTTCACAAAGTTAATGAAACCAGTCTATGCCACACTCAGATCACAGGGATATTTATCCACTTCCTTTATTGATGATAGTTATCTGCAAGGTAATTCTTTTGAAGAGTGTGCAGAGAATGTGTCAAAGACAGTGAAATTACTCGATTCACTGGGATTTATTATCCACACAGAGAAATCAGTCCTCAAACCCTGCAAGAAACTGAGGTACTTGGGGTTTCTTTTAAACTCTGAAGATATGACAGTTACTTTACCCCTGGAAAGAAAGCAAAAAGTTGTGCTCGCATGTTCAGAACTGAAAAGAAAGAAGAGGGTGACCATAAGAGAACTGGCACAAGTTATAGGCCAGTTGGTAGCAACTTTTCCAGCTGTTCAGTGGGGCCCACTGTTTTATAGGAGTTTAGACAGACTGAAATCCACATCGTTAACATTTTCTGCAGGACATTTTGAATCGCTGACAAGCTTGACAGATAAGACAACAGAAGAACTAGACTGGTGGATTGAAAATTTAGATTCCTCTTTTTTCCCCATTGAAAAAACTAATCCTGAAGTAGAAATCCAGACGGATGCTGCAAGTTCAGGTGGTTGGGGAGCTGTTTGTGGTCAAATTAAGACTGGAGGGCGATGGTCCGAAACAGAAATGAATTTGCACATCAATGTTCTAGAAATGATGGCAATTTTGTACGCTTTGAAAAGTTTCAAAGAAATGATCACAGGAAAACATGTAAAAGTCTTGACAGACAACACATGTGCAGTCTCCTATATATCCAATATGGGAGGATCGCGTTCTCCAGATTGCAATAACGTTGCAAAACAAATTTGGATGTGGTGCAAGGAAAATGGTATTTGGATATCAATTTCACATATCCCAGGAATACTGAATACAGAAGCTGACGTTTTGTCAAGACAATTCAATGATCGTACTGAGTGGAAATTGAATCATGATATTTTCTGCAAATTAAAAGATCGTCTGCTGAAGCCAGACATCGATCTATTTGCATCACGATTAAATTTTCAGATGAAACCATTCGTGTCCTGGATACCAGACCCAGAAGCCTTGGCCATTGATGCCTTTACCCAAGATTGGTCAAAATGGTTAATATATGCCTTTCCGCCTTTCAGCTTGCTGCAGAAAGTGCTCAACAAATGGCAGCGCGACAGAGCGGAAGGAATCTTGATCGTTCCAAAGTGGCCTACGGCAGTATGGTACCCCCAGATGTTGAAAATGCTGACACAAGAGCCTGTTCTTCTTCCAAAGGGAAAGCTTACCATTCATCTACCACATACGCAAGATGTGCATCCGCTCCACAGGACTCTGCAACTTCTGGCTTGTTGCTTATCAGGAAATCCCTTGAAGCAAGAGGAGTTCAAGGTGAGACTTTCCAAGTTATCTGGGCATCGTGGCGACCTTCAACCAGACAGCAGTATGCCTCCTACCTCAGCAGATGGAGCAAGTTTTGTGTGCAGTGCCAGTGTGATCCCCTTCGTCCGACTATAGATGAGGTGTTACAGTTCTTGACTAAGCTGTATGAAGATGGCTTAGGATACAGTGCTATAAACACTGCAAGGAGTGCACTATCTGCAGTGGTTATTCTACCAGACAATAAAACAGTAGGATGTCACCCTTTAGTAATTCGATTTCTAAAGGGAATCTTTGAACTGCGTACACCACAACCAAGATACAATGAAACTTGGGATGTAGACAAAGTTTTGCAGTTTTTCAGAAACATGGGAGAAAATTCTGAACTTTCATTGAAGGATTTGACTTTAAAATTGTGTTCCTTGTTGTTGTTAATTACTGCCCACAGAGTGCAGACAATTCATTTGATCAGGTTGAGAAATATTTGTTTTCATGATGATGGATGTACAATTTACATAACTGAAAAGTTGAAGCAGTCTAGACCTGGCTTTCATCCAAAACCTTTTTTCAGACAAAACTTTGTGTGTGGTGACTTGTCTTCGACAGTACATTAATAGTACTGTAGAATTCAGATGTGAGAGTGATGAGACTGACCAGTTACTTTTGTGTTACCAACAGCCACATGGGCCAGCGGCGAAAGACACCATAGCTAGGTGGCTAAAAACTGTCCTCATACGCGCAGGAATGACAAATTTTGCACCCCACAGCTTTCGGGGCGCATCATCTTCAGCAATGTTCAAGTCGGGTGTTGCTGTTGAAGATATTTTGAAAGTGGCAGGCTGGTCAAATGTATCCACTTTCAAAAAGTTCTATAACAAACCACTGGAAAGTAAAGATAAATCAAACACTATCTTAAACTATTATGCGAAAGTTGGAAAATAAAAAACTTCCAGCTCAGTAATCTAAGTTTGATTACATTCTGATAATTTGCATTGGGAAAGGTTAAAATTCAAGACAAGGGAGCTAACAAATGGAGATCTAGAGACAATTATCTCCCTGTCTCCATGTAAAAGAAAATGCAAATGGTTTTGTGGACAATTGATCCATTGTTTTCAAATGTGTTGCAGTGTTTATTGTTTCTTTGGTTATGAAGAAATTGCAATTCCCATTATGAATGGAAAATAAATGCATCACTTATTTTTGTAATACATGGTTGTTTTCAAACAATGTATGTTTGGTGTAAAAGCCAAAACAGGTGTTCACTATTCTCATGTTGTCCTTTGAGAATAAATGTTTGATATTTAACTTTAGTGTGACTTCGATTATTCCTTTGTTTGAATTATAATCTTTAATCAACCAACTTTAAAATCTCACAAATCACGTAGTTTCGGTAAACTACGAGAAGTGGAATTCAAAACATAAACGAGTACTCACCTGAGTCGAAGTTTGTGTAGAATTCCACAATGTGGTTTACAGGAACGGAGGGATATGTGCCCGCCCTTCAGTTTCACCCTCCCCATTAAAGGAAATAAGATAATTTATCAAATGTAAATGCAACTAAAACATTTTTGGTTGCTTAAAGATAAGTCAGATCATCTGATATGGTTATATCAGATGACCTGAGCTGTGAAAAATGGCGTGTTTCCGGCGGTGTGCGCATCTCACATATCCCTCCGTTCCTGTAAACCACATCGTGGAATTCTACACAAACTTCGACTCAGGTGAGTACTTGTTTATGTTTTGAATTAGACTGTAAGACGTTATAAGACGAAGATGGTGACGTAAGACGTTTCAAGATGGCCGCCAAGACAAAGATTAGACTGTAAGATGTTATAAGACAAAGATGGTGAAGTATAAGACGTTTCAAGATGGTGTCAAGACAAAGATTAGATTGTAAAATGTTATAAGACGAAGATGGTGACGTAGGTTTCAAGATGGCGTCAAGACAAAGATTAGACTGTAAGACGTTATAAGACGAAGATGGTGACGTAAGACGTTTCAAGATGGTGTCAAGACAAAGATTAGACTGTAAGATGTTATAAGACGAAGATCGTGACGTAAGACGTTTCAAGATGGTGTCAAGACGAAGATTTAAACAAAACTCAAGACGTAAGACGTTTCAAGATGAAGATTTAAACAAAGATGGAGACGTAAGACGTTTCAAGATGGCGTCAAGACGAAGATGTGAACGAAGACGAAGATGTAAGACGTGTCAAGACGTTCCAAGACATGGTCTCAAAACGTAAGATGTTTCAAGACGTTTCAAGATTACGTCCTCAAGATGCGTCCTCAAGATGGCGTCCTCAAAAAGGCATGAGATCCCCCTTACTATACTACTACCGGGAAGTTCGAGTGGCCGGGTCATACCTAAGACTTTAAAATTGGCAATCTAGTGGCTGCTCCGCCTGGCGTCTGGCATTATGGGGTTAGTGCTCGGACTGGTTGGTCCGGTGTCAGAATAATGTGACTGGGTGAGACATGAAGCCTGTGCTGTGACTTCTGTCTTGTGTGTGGCGCACGTTAAATGTCAAAGCAGCACCGCCCTGATATCAGCTTTCGTGGTGGACTGGGGGTTTAGCAAACAAACAAACAAACAAACAAACAAAATCAAAGATGCTTTAAATGTACCTGTTTTGGGTTGATGAGCACACTATTCTTTTAAGCACAACCGGTAAAACGATTGTTTGCGTGCAACACATAGCGGAGCACCAGGAGGCCTTGCATTTCAGAAATTGTGTAGTACGTCACGTCATTTTCACTTTTCTGGATAATGTCAAATCTTCTCAAAGACGTTTTGTAAGCCACAATCTAATCAAATACATCTCAGAGGAAAGTTCATTCATGAGAATTCAGGAGAAAAAACTCGAGAGACCAACTTCTCATTGAAGGGATGAATGTGTTGGGCGCACATGTGACACTCCTGGACAAAAATCCGTTCATAGTAAATGATCAAAACGAAGATCCAACAACAAAGGTCTGGATCGCTAACATCCCTATCAGTGTTAGTGACAGCGTTATAGAAACGGCGCTGATCAAACTCAAGCAACTTCTCGGCCGCGGCAGAGAGGAGGGAAAACAAGTCGCGTAAGGCGAAAATACAACATTTAGTCAAGTAGCTGTCGAACTCACAGAATGAAACTGAACGCAATGCAACGCAGCAAGACCGTATACTCGTAGCATCGTCAGTCCACCGCTCATGGCAAAGGCAGTGAAATTGACAAGAAGAGCGGGGTAGTAGTTGCGCTAAGAAGGATAGTACGTTTTTCTGTACCTCTCTTCGTTTTAACTTTCTGAGCGTGTTTTTTATTCAAACATATCATATCTATATGTTTTTGGAATCAGGAACCAACAAGGAATAAGATAAAAGTGTTTTTAAATTGATTTGGAAAATTTAATTTTGATAATAATTTTTATATATTTAATTTTCAGAGCTTGTTTTTAATCCAAATATAACATATTTATATGTTTTTGGAATCAGAACATGATGAAGAATAAAATAAAAGTAATTTTGGATCGTTTTATAAAAAAATAATTTTAAGTACAATTTTCAGATTTTTAATGACCAAAGTCATAATCAATTTTTAAGCCTCCATGCTGAAATGCAATACCGAAGTCCGGCCTTTGTCGAAGATTGCTTGGCCAAAATTTCAATCAATTTGATTGAAAAATGAAGATGTGACAGTGCCGCCTCAACTTTTCCAAAAAGCCGGATATGACGTCATAAAAGACATTTATGGAAACAATGAAAAAAATCTGGGGATTTTATACCCAGGAACCCTCATGTAAAATGTAATTAAAAAATTGGTCCAGTAGTTTAGTCTGAATCGCTCTACACACACACACACAGACACACACACACACACACACACACACACACACACACACACACACACACACAGACACACACACACACGCACGCACGCACATACACCACGACCCTCGTCTCGATTCCCCCTCTATGTTAAAACATTTAATCAAAACTTGACTAAATGTAATGAAGACAGTGGAAAACCCAACAAGCGCCGTGGTATCAGCCACTCCCCTCCACCCAAACCCAACCAGCGCCGTGGTATCAGCCACTCCCCTCCAACCAAACCCAACAAGCGCCCTGGTATCAGCCACTCCCCTCCAACCAAACCCAACAAGCGCCGTGGTATCAGCCACTCCCCTCCACCCAAACCCAACAAGCGCCGTGGTATCAGCCACTCCCCTCCAACCAAACCCAACAAGCGCCGTGGTATCAGCCACTCCCCTCCAACCAAACTCAACAAGCGCCGTGGTATCAGCCACTCCCCTCCAACCAAACCCAACCAGCGCCCTGGTATCAGCCACTCCCCTCCAACCAAACCCAACAAGCGCCGTGGTATCAGCCACTCCCCTCCAACCAAACTCAACAAGCGCCGTGGTATCAGCCACTCCCCTCCAACCAAACCCAACCAGCGCCCTGGTATCAGCCACTCCCCTCCAACCAAACCCAACAAGCGCCGTGGTATCAGCCACTCCCCTCCAACCAAACCCAACCAGCGCCCTGGTATCAGCCACTCCCCTCCAACCAAACCCAACAAGCGCCCTGGTATCAGCCACTCCCCTCCAACCAAACCCAACAAGCGCCCTGGTATCAGCCACTCCCCTCCAACCAAACCCAACAAGCGCCGTGGTATCAGCCACTCCCCTCCAACCAAACCCAACAAGCGCCGTGGTATCAGCCACTCCCCTCCAACCAAACCCAACAAGCGCCGTGGTATCAGCCACTCCCCTCCAACCAAACCCAACAAGCGCCCTGGTATCAGCCACTCCCCTCCAACCAAACCCAACAAGCGCCGTGGTATCAGCCACTCCCCTCCAACCAAACCCAACAAGCGCCCTGGTATCAGCCACTCCCCTCCAACCAAACCCAACAAGCGCCCTGGTATCAGCCACTCCCCTCCAACCAAACCCAACAAGCGCCCTGGTATCAGCCACTCCCCTCCAACCAAACCCAACAAGCGCCCTGGTATCAGCCACTCCCCTCCAACCAAACCCAACAAGCGCCGTGGTATCAGCCACTCCCCTCCACCCAAACCCAACAAGCGCCCTGGTATCAGCCACTCCCCTCCAACCAAACCCAACAAGCGCCCTGGTATCAGCCACTCCCCTCCAACCAAACCCAACAAGCGCCCTGGTATCAGCCACTCCCCTCCAACCAAACCCAACAAGCGCCCTGGTATCAGCCACTCCCCTCCAACCAAACCCAACAAGCGCCGTGGTATCAGCCACTCCCCTCCAACCAAACCCAACAAGCGCCCTGGTATCAGCCACTCCCCTCCAACCAAACCCAACAAGCGCCCTGGTATCAGCCACTCCCCTCCAACCAAACCCAACAAGCGCCGTGGTATCAGCCACTCCCCTCCAACCAAACCCAACAAGCGCCGTGGTATCAGCCACTCCCCTCCAACCAAACCCAACAAGCGCCCTGGTATCAGCCACTCCCCTCCAACCAAACCCAAGAAGCGCCGTGGTATCAGCCACTCCCCTCCAACCAAACCCAACCAGCGCCGTGGTATCAGCCACTCCCCTCCACCCAAACCCAACAAGCGCCGTGGTATCAACCACTCCCCTCCAACCAAACCCAACAAGCGCCGTGGTATCAGCCACTCCCCTCCAACCAAACCCAACAAGCGCCCTGGTATCAGCCACTCCCCTCCAACCAAACCCAACAAGCGCCCTGGTATCAGCCACTCCCCTCCAACCAAACCCAACAAGCGCCCTGGTATCAGTCACTCCCCTCCAACCAAACCCAACAAGCGCCGTGGTATCAGCCACTCCCCTCCAACCAAACCCAACAAGCGCCGTGGTATCAGCCACTCCCCTCCAACCAAACCCAACAAGCGCCCTGGTATCAGCCACTCCCCTCCAACCACGCGAAGGGGCTTCCCCCGATTCGGAAGAGTCCGGGAAAGAGAGCGAGATGCAGATTCCAGAGGACTGGGAGAGTGTTGGAACCTGACCCAGTCTCGTACACACGGACTGACTCGGTGTTTGACCCTTGCTTGACCAGCGGACTGACAATTAATGCCTGAAGATTTAATTAAAATATACACCTCCCAATGGCTAATGCTGTTGTGATTGGTTCCCTGAACGTTCACGGAATCCGAAACAAATTAAAGAGGAAGCGAATTTTTTTTAACTATTACGAAACAAAAATATAGACATTGCATATTTACAAGAAACATATGTAACAGGAAATATTGTTGATGATATAGAAAGAGAGTGGAGAGGACAAGTATTTCATTGTGAAGGAACACATATAAGCAATGGTCTTTTGATATTACTAAATGACAGACTGAATTATAGCGAGACCCACATTTTGAAACAAACAAAAAAGCTGTTAATAATTCAAATGAAAATTAATGAAGAAATACACACTATTGCCAACTGCTATTCATCAAACGCAACTATAGGAAAAATTGAGTTTCTGAACCAACTTACAGAACAACTACAGGATGTTGACACTGAACGACTTCCAGTGCTAGATGATTTTAACATTGCTTTGCATTCCATAGACAACATTTCTGGCCTTCCCCACTCAGTCCCGGGAAACACAGGCACTTGAAAAAATTATTACAACTATGGACTAAGAGGATGTATGGAGGCTACAACACGCAGAAACAAAAGAATATATAAATTATGGTCACGACACAATCCATTCACCGCAAGGAAAATCGATTATATTTTCTGTGACTCGGTTACATTCAATAAGATAACAGAGTCAAATATTGAAACCTGCCAACAATCAGATCACAAACTTATCAAGACAACAATATCACACAACGGCTTCCAAAGAGGCCCAAGCTATTGGAAGTTAAATAGCTATCTCTTGTCAGTGGCTACATTCATACAACTAGTAAACCAGTTTATTGACGATCATTTTAGTAAGTATCGGTCTGACTCAGCAGTTAGGGCCTGGAAAATGTTTAAAGTTACAACTAAAGCGCTGTGCATGCAGTACTCAAACCACAAGTCTAAAAAGATATCATGAAAAACAAACCAAAATACAAACTTTAAACGAACTTGAAAAACAGCTGGCTGAAGATCCGCATTCATTTAATCTTCAGAGACGAGTACTTCAGTTAAAACATAAAATAGGAATGCAGGAAATAAAACAAGCCCAAGGAGCAATAATTCGCTCACGCACTAAATGGATGGAAGAACTTAGGAGAAAACAACTCAAAATAGTTTCTCCGATTGGAAAAGAATCGAGCAAAATCAAATACAATGAACACTCTTCAAACTAACAAGATAACAGTAGATCAGCCGAATGCAGTACAAGATAACAGTAGATCAGCCGAGTGCAGTACAAGATAACAGTAGATCAGCCGAATGCAGTACAAGATAACAGTAGATCAGCCGAGTGCAGTACAAGATAACAGTAGATCAGCCGAGTGCAGTACAAGATAACAGTAGATCAGCCGAATGCAGTACAAGATAACAGTAGATCAGCCGAGTGCAGTACAAGATAACAGTAGATCAGCCGAATGCAGTACAAGATAACAGTAGATCAGCCGAATGCAGTACAAGATAACAGTAGATCAGCCGAGTGCAGTATTGAAAGTGATCAAATCCTTTCACGAACAGTTGTACAGTTTCACCAACACAGTCAACACGAACTAGGTATTAAAGAACACTTCTTGAAGGGTAAAAGGGTAAAACCTTCCCAATATTATCTGAGGAAGAGAAAAAAGAATGTGAGAGAGAAATTACAGTAGCTGAACTTTCCAAGGCACTCCTTCTACTTAACCCTTACACTGGTGCAATTCTGTAACACATGTTACATAGCCACTGGTGAATTAACAATAACAGAGAGAAAAATAACAAAACAAGAAGGGCAAAGCCCATACGACTCACATGCTTGACCTTGACCTTTACATGACTTTGACTTTCAGCAATGACATCATACACTAACAGGGTTCGTACAGGTCATGGAAAACCTGGAAAGTCATGGAATTTGATTTTTAATTTTCCAGGCCTGGAAAGTCATGGAATTTCAATTCAAGTCATGGAAAGTCATGGAATTTAACAAAAATAAGAAAGAAACAAAAATTAACCAAACAAACCTTGTAGTCTTTCTATGAAAGTAGTGGTCCAGTGAACGATACCTTCCGCCTGTGCTCAAACTCAGTGCAAAGCAAGCCAGTGTCAAAACTGGCAGTGACAAGACGTAACAAGTTTGCGTGTTCGGAAATGGCGATCTGTGGATCTAGTCATGGAAAATGTTATTGAGGCTCATGGAAAGTCATGGAAAAGTCATGGAATTTTTTTTCTAAAAACCAGTGGGGACCCTGCACTAAGAACGGCTTTACACATTTTTCCTACCAAAATACATGTGACCTTGACCCAAGGTCAAGGTCATCCAAGGTCATGCAACACAAAGCTGTTAATTCAAGACATAGGAAGTACAATGGTGCTTATTGGCTCTTTCTACCATGAGATATGGTCACTTTTAGTGGTTCACTACCTTATTTTGGTCACATTTCATAAGGGTCAAAGTGACCTTGACCTTGATCATATGTGACCAAATGTGTCTCATGATGAAAGCATAACATGTGCCCCACATATTTTTTAAGTTTGAAACAGTTATCTTCCATAGTTCAGGGTCAAGGTCACTTCAAAATATGTATACAATCCAACTTTGAAGAGCTCCTGTGACCTTGACCTTGAAGCAAGGTAAACCAAACTGGTATCAAAAGATGGGGCTTACTTTGCCCTATATATCATATATAGGTGAGGTATTGAATCTCAAAAACTTCAGAGAAAATGGGGAAAATGTGAAAAATAGCTGTTTTTTAGACAACATTTATGGCCCCTGCGACCTTGACCTTGAAGCAAGGTCAAGATGCTATGTATGTTTTTTGGGGCCTTGTCATCATACATCATCTTGCCAAATTTGGTACTGATAGACTGAATAGTGTCCAAGAAATATCCAACGTTAAAGTTTTCCGGACGCACGGACGGACGACTCGGGTGCAGTACATAGACTCACTTTTGCTTCGCATGTGAGTCAAAAACGGTCATATAGGTTTTCGCAGCCATGGGAGGTAATCGGAACCGACCAAACAGACTGAGCCAGTAGCGCGACATATGTTGTGACAACCAGGTGACATGACAACCAATCAATCAATCAATCAATCAATGACGCTTATATCGCGCATATTCCGTGGGTACAGTTCTATGCGCTCTGCAGTGATGCCGTGTGAGATGAAATTTTATACGGCCAGTAGATTGCAGCCATTTCGGCGCATATTTACCTTTCACGGCCTATTATTCCAAGTCACACGGGTATAGGTAGACAATTATTAACTGTGCCTAAGCAATTTTGCCAGGAAAGACCCTTTACGACAGTATACGTAAAGTAGCGCAACATATGTCGCGACAACCAGCCTAAGGGTTAACAAAGATTCATCACCAGGGTGTGATGGGCTGACACCTGCGTTCTATATGCAATTCTGGGAACAATTGAAACATCCCTTCTACCAGTCAGTTACCCAGTCAATCAAAGATGGTAAACTGTCCTATACCCAAAGGAAAGGAATAATAACACTCATTCACAAAGAAAAAGATCTTGACAGGCATAACCTTGGCAATTATCGACCAATAACACTCACAAACACAGATTATAAAATATTTACAAAAGTTTTGGCAATAAAATTACAGAAAGTAATAGGCTCCATAGTCAATGAAGACCAAGCGGGATTCATTAAAGGAAGCGACCAAGCCTCATGTATCTCAACGCTAAGAACTTCAAAACAGAAAGCAAGAGAGAAAATGAAGAAAAACATTGTTGTCAGTGATTACTTACCACAGCTGCATCGATCCACGCCTAACGCGACATGTGCGAGGGACAGCAATGATGGAAATAGTAAGACTCTGTGCGCCCCACATCACCCACATCACCCACATGCAGCGAGGTTGGTTGTTATTGTTGATCGTCTCTTCAGCATGTCAATGTTATTCGAGACCGATGCAAGTTTGTTTCTTTTTCCGCTTCACATAACAATCAGGTCTATCACTGTGAAAAGAAGGTTCTAAAACTTCACCACTTCCACATTTTGTACTTCAAATCTTGTTAAAAATCTTAATCTTTTTCAAAAAGTTAAAATCCTTGTCCGGGGAAACATCCCGGAATATAACCAGCGTTGATGTTGGCACAGAACCAACCGCACGCGCCACTCGCACACCGCTAAAGTAGAAGAACCATATTGCGAGTCAGTGCGGAGGACGCTCCATAATTATTCCAACGAAACGTAAATACTATGACACAGGCACAGAACAAACATGCAGCAGACCCAGGCGGGACCTACAGATGTGACACCTGCGGAAGGTCCTTCCGAAACGGGGGATTATTATGCCCACATCAGCCGCCGTGAGGGTGCCAAAGCGGCTTACATAATGTGCTAAAGAATACCAGTTCAAGCAGTGCCTCAATCGGCATGTCGCCAGCTGCTCGCAGCTATAGCCGTCCCAGCCGCGATGTGCAGCTGCAAGCAGTGTGGCCAAGATTTCGAAGAAAGAAAGATTCGCTTCTTAGCACAACAAAGAGCGTATCAGTAGAAGGTCTTTGAGCACACTAGGTCCAAGCACTCAAATGTTCCTCTCCAGTGCCTATACTGCGGGAAAAGGTTTCAGTGGCCTATTGCCGAAACACCCCAGTATATGTTCTCTTCGTCTCTTCACTTTTATTTTGTCATTTCTTTGAAACTTCTTTCTTTGAAACTTCCCCGACGTCTTGTGCTATTTAATGCAGTGTACAGACTGTCGCCACAGTGACATGACAGCATCAGGCGCCGCGTGATATCGTGCAGCTTATAGTCTGCGAGTGTGTTGTCCATTCATTATTACGGATCGTACCTCGATAGATTGTGAGAAGGTTATTAAACTGTGATATGTGATCAAGCAGATAGTCACATGAATTAATTGTAAGGTAAAAAATGCATAATTTATGTTGGTTTGTTGGAAATGTTTGTTGACGCTAAAAGTGTGAGGGGTAAAATGATCATGTTTTGGTCAAAGGTTTTTGTTTTAAGTTTTGGTTTGCTTTTATGAAATAGTGAATTGACATCACACACACACACACACACACACACACACACACACACACACACACACACATAAACACACACACACACACACACAAACACACACACACACACTCATGGTTACTTGCATCCACACTCACACACACCACACACACACACACACACCACACACACACACACACTCACACACACACACACACACACGTGCCGTGTGTGCGTGCACGCGGCCCTGCGATGCAAAGATTGCTTTCACACACACACAAACACACACACACACACTCATGGTTACTTGCATCCTTTAAACTTCAAACATCTAAACTCGGAGGCAAAAGAAACGCAAATAAAGGATGCGTTAATTAAACCTTTATAGACTTGACATAAAAAGAAAATCATGATACTAGCATGTTCTGCAAGTGTTGTTTTAGCGGTCTCATCTTGTCAGAACCGTGTTTGCTGTTATCTGGGTCACATGCGAGGTCTTGTTCACGGGGATCCCAAACCATCATGGGGACAACTTTCAGCACATGCAAAATGTGGAAAAGCAGCTTTTCGTGTTCAGAGTGTTCAGGCAAGCTGTACCGAACTCACAAAACTGTTACAACATTCATTTCTGCGACACAGGCGCGATGCCGAGACTATCACCAGATCAGCGCCAACAGGCGATCGGGAGACTTGATGCCGGACAATCAGTTCAGCAAGTTGCTAGGGCATTTGGAGTAAATGTCACCACGGTTTATCGCCTGCAGCAACGTTTTCATGTCACTAACAGTACCTGCGACTTACCAGGACGTGGCAGACCCCGGGTAACAACAGCCCGACAAGATCGCCATCTTGTCCATCAACACCAGCGAGATGCATTCGAAACTGCCGCCAACACAGCCCGTAACACATTCGGGGTGTATAGACAACCCGTCAGCGCCAGAACTGTACGCCGACGCCTTGGTGGGCAGAACCTGGTAAATCGGCGTCCTCCTCGGCGTCCTGTCTTGACAGCTCAGCATCGCCTGGATCGTCTGGCCTGGGCCCAGCAGCATGCCCACTGGCGCCATCGGGACTGGCGGAGTGTTCTTTTTTTGAACGAGAAGCGCTTTTGCCTGGAACCTGGCGATGGGCGTGTCCGGATCTGGCGAAGACCTGGACAGCGGTTTGCTAACAATAACATCCTGCAGCATGATCGATGGGGAGGTGCCAGCGTCATGAAATGGGGCGCCATTGGTGTCAACCAGCGAGTGGGACCTGTCGTCTTTCAGAACGTCGGCCAAGGTCGTAGGAATGGTGTCAATGCAGACCGCTACATCAATCAAGTCCTGCGTCCCTATGTGGTTCCATTTGTACAGAGGCACCGGAACTGCCTGTTCCAGCAAGACAATGCCCGTCCCCATACTGCACGTGCTACCCAGGACTTCCTGCGTCACAACAGCGTGAACCTACACCCCGGACACAACCTGGTCGATGAGAATTTTAACACGTGCTCTCAGCGCGCAGCGCTGAACCGATTTTGGTTTTTCTGTTCATCTTCCCAGATCCATTCCCAGTAACTCTTCCTTATCTTCTCCAGTGTTTTGCGTTTATCTCCCTTCCTTCGTGTGGCGTCAATCCATATTCCCGTTACTATTTTTAGAAGGTCAATGTCCACAACGCTCAATCCATATTCCCGTTACTATTTTTAGAAGGTCACTGTCCACAACGCTTTCATCCCGGCGAAGCCGGGTATTACTCTTCCTTATCTTCTCCAGTGTTTTGCGCGTTTATCTCCCTTCCTTCGTGCGCCGGCGAAGCCGGCGTACACCCAGCAAAGCCGGGTCCCCGGCAAAGCCGGGTATTCGGCTCTACTTCTTCCCGGCGAAGCCGGCTACCCGGCGAAGCGGGTATTCATCTAGTCTAGTCTTATATATATATATACGACTTGTGTCTGTGTGTGTGTGTGTGTGTATGTTCGCGATGCACGGCCAAAGTTCTCGATGGATCTGCTTCAAATTTGGTGGGCATATTCAGGTAGACCCCGGACACAACCTGGTCGATGAGAATTTTCAACACGTGCTCTCAGCGCGCAGCGCTGAACCGATTTTGGTTTTTCTGTTCATCTTCCCAGATCCATTCCCAGTAACTCTTCCTTATCTTCTCCAGTGTTTTGCGTTTATCTCCCTTCCTTCGTGTGGCTTCAATCCATATTCCTGTTACTATGTTTAGAAGGTCACTGTCCACAACGCTCAATCCATATTCCCGTTACTATTTTTAGAAGGTCACTGTCCACAACGCTTTCATCCCGGCAAAGCCGGGTATTACTCTTTCTTATCTTCTCCAGTGTTTTGCGCATTTATCTCCCTTCCTTCGTGCGCCGGCGCAGCCGGCGTACACCCGGCAAAGCCGGGTGCCCGGCGAAGCAGGGTATTCGGCTCTACTTCTTCCCAGCAAAGCCGGCTACCAGGCGAAGCGGGTATTCATCTAGTATTGAATATGCATTTAAGCTACACGCAGACAAAACAAGTAATTCAGAATTGAGCGAGGCTGAATATACTCCGTTTAAATTAATGCAGCAGCAGATGCGATTAATTACTGTTACAAACGCTGGAGGGAATCCTTGTTATGCAAAGGGTTGAATCGCGTCATCCTGATTTAAACTTAACCTGAAATAAAGAGGTTCGTGGTGGTGTTTTCCAAAACTAGAACGCTTGCGAACAAAAATGCAAAATTAAGTGTAATTCACATGACCGTAGTGCATCGCCCAGCTATAGTCGAGGGTCAACCCGACGGGGTTGGGTTAGAGATGATGTTTTTCAGAAAGCTTATTCAATTTACAGCCGATGTTAGGTAGACGAAAAATGGCTCCGTTGTACCGCTTTTTAGTGAGGAGCGTCTTTGTAACCTAACCCATATTCTGCCAAAAACGCAGTTTTGGCGCAGGGGGTATGGTACAAATAAACGTCGTATACTTCGTTTCGGGAAACAAACATTTGTAAATTATATATTAAACAAAAGCTAAGGCTTTGTTCTGTCAGGCAATATACAAACAACATTCTCCCTATTGATACTTTTAGACATTAACCTGCGAGTACAACATCGTGTTGAGAAAATCAAAATATGTCATTCTTCCAAACGATAAGTGAAGATAATTCAGTTCCAGGTTAATATTGCAATAATAGATACACACACAAGTCGATTGTTCTTATAGATGGACTGACTAGGCATCATATTTGTTAGTTCCATTTGGCAGACACCAGCCATATGAAACAAAATTGAGTCAATGTGCATCAGCTGCAAAAAAGAGAAAAAGATCGACTGGGGAAAAAAGCTGACATAAACACAGCCCGGGAAGAAGATAGTTTTGTCCTGCCAGATGTCATTTGATGCAGCATACGAAAGATGAAACTGTTATAAGGAAATACGAGTTTGTTTAAACGGATATTGTCGTTTTCTAAATTGTCACTTCCGGTTTTGCCTCATAATGTTGAATTCTTTGCCTAAATAAGTATTTTGCATTTCATAAAACTCGTATTTGATATATATTGACATTATCAAAAACAAAAGTAATCTTTTATGAAGCTTTATGCATCTGTTTATTAAAGGTAATCGTTTTTGACTTTTGACATGCAGTTTCGTTATGTACAAAATGTCTTTTTGCACCCTACCCGTCTGGAAAGCATGACCGAAAAAGACTTATATATCATTAGAAAGAGACTCATCACTGCTATGACGACCATTGAATGTGAAATTCTATGCTCAAAATGTAATTGGAGTAAATGATAAATGATTGTAGCATTAGTTATATTTGGCATACCTGTTGTTCATTGCGCCAGCTTCAAGTCTCAGAAAACGTTCATACATGTCTCAATGTCTGCATTTACTATGACAAAACAAGCTAAACACCCCACAGCATGCACCCAAAGGGTATGCAAGTTGGTTACATAACACTAAAGTAAGCTAGGATCTTTCTTACTTCTTAATTTGCCTTTTGGGAATGGTAGAAATGGACTTCTTATAAAGTGCACCCCTTAGTCTGGGGGTACCGGTTGCTAAACACATTATTTCTTTTAAATTAATCCTAGACGTATCCCGGTTTCTTCAAAAAGTGCAAGTCTTCTGTTCGTAGTAGGCACTGCCATTGTTAAGTTAGTTACATTGTACGTTGAAGTGTATGCATTTGAAATTGTCGAAAACGCTGGATAAAAGTTATGTTCGATTAAATCGAAACCTACCCTTTACTGTAAATTACGTCCTATGATTAGGGGATATAGTTAAAGATTAAGGCATATGAACTCTCATTTGCCACTTACCTCATCAAACAATATACATATGAGTAGGTAAGCCATTCGAGATAAAAACCAGGAACTATCAGAACGGTGTCACATTCGCATTTTATTCAACTTCCGGTTATCTACTAGCTGATGCGCAATTTTCAGATGTTCACACGTTATCTCAGGAAAAGCGTTTTCCAACAAAAGTGCATATGATTATGAAAAAAAGTACATTTTGTTTTTGAATCTTATGTAATGCATCGTTAATTCATATAGGTTTGAATTTGCCGAAAATGTTATTGTCATGGTTTCATGTATCTGAAATGTACTTTTGTTGCATAGTGTTCGTAGAACGTGTAATTAAATTAAACCTAAATGACATCATTGTACGCTCAAAAGTAAACGTGTTACTGATCACAAAACGTTTGAGAATGTTTTAACAGCAATAAGCTGCTGTATATATATGATTGCAAGCAGTGATTGAGTTCTACTTCCGGTTTCTTGGGTCTTCTAATCCTATTTCGATTTTTTTCTAAGACTAGCGCTTGGTCTCATTCGTCATAGACTTCTTCGTCGTGGTCTTCTTCGTCGTGGTCTTCTTCGTCGTGGTTTTCTTCGTCGTGGTCTTCTTCGTCGTGATCTCATTCGTCATAGACTTCTTCGTCGTGGTCTTCTTCGTCGTTGTCTCCTTCGTCGTGGACTTCTTCGTCGTGGTCTTCTTCGTCGTTGTCTCCTTCGTCGTGGACTTCTTCGTCGTGGACTACTTTGTCGTGGACTACTTCGCTGTGGTCTTCTTCGTCGTAGTAGTCTTCCTCGTCGTGGACTACTTCGTCGTGGTCTCCTTTGTCGTGGTTTTCGTGGTGTTCTCCTTTGTCGGGATCGTCTTCGTGGGGTTCTTCTTCGTGGTGTTCTTCTTCATAGTGCTCTTCTTAGTGAAGTACTTCTTCGTAGTGTTCTACTTCGTGGTGTTCTTCTTCGTGGTGTTTTCCTTTGTGGTGTTCTTCTTCGTGGTGTTCTTCATCAAAGTGTTCTTTTTTGTGGGATTCTTCTTTGTGGTGTTCTCCTTCGTGGTGTTCTCCTTCATGGTGTTCTTCTTCGCGGTGTTCTCCTTCGTGGGGTTCTCCTTCGTGGTGTACTTCTTCGTGGTGTTCTTCTTCATGGTGTTCTTCTTCGTGGGCTTCTTCTTCGTTGTTTTCTTCTTCGTAATGTTCTTGGCTTCACACACTGTTACAGTCGGACGATTAGACATGGCTTACACACTGATACAGTCGGACGATTAGACATGGCTTACACACTGATACAGTCGGACGATTAGACATGGCTTACACACTGTTACAGTCGGACGATTAGACATGGCTTACACACTGTTACAGTCGGACGATTAGACATGGCTTACACACTGATACAGTCGGACGATTAGACATGGCTTACACACTGTTACAGTCGGACGATTAGACATGGCTTACACACTGTTACAGTCGGACGAGTAGACATGGCTCACACACTGTTACAGTCGGACGATTAGACATGGCTTACACACTGATACAGTCGGACGAGTAGACATTGCTTCCTTTAACTCTTCTTTCTGTTATTTTTTGTTTAGTGTTTTTGCATATTTACTTTTAATCTATGTGTTTTTGTCTCCTAGTTTTTGGTTATACCTGCTTTTGTTGAAGTTTGTTAGGCTATAAATTTGTTTTTGTACTTCACCTTCTTTATTCATTGTCCCTCCTCTTGTCTTTCTGCTTCTTTTTCATTTTCTTTTTCTCGAGCACGTGGTGTACAGATTAGTCACTGACGTCAGTTGTTGTTTCCAATTTCATAGTTGGGATTCTTCCGCTATATTCCGGAAATCCGGATTCGATTATGGCCCTTTTTTCTTTTTCTTTTTTTTTCGGGGGGGGGTGGGGGGTTCAGTATTCATGCCATTGTTCAGTCCCACCCATGTAATTTGATAAAGCATACTCATTTGTTCTCTTTGTATATCTTCCGTTTCTCGGTGGAGTTGTTGATGTGTCTGCAACTTTCCACGTAGTGTACGTACCCTGCCACGGTGATCCACGACTTCACCAGACACCAGTGACACGAACAGACACAAAGGTGCGTACAGACAGACGGAGACCAACAGTCGATAAACATACAGAAACACACAAACAAACAGACCTGTTTACAGACAGATGGACAGGTAGATAGACAGGTAGACACAAAGGTGCGTACAGACAGACAGAGACAACAGTGCGTACAGACAGACAGAGACAACAGTGCGTACAGACAGACAGAGACAACAGTGCGTACAGACAGACAGAGACCAACAGACGAGAAACAAACAGAAACAAAAACGAACAGGCATATTTACAGACAGACAGAGACAACAGTGCGTACAGACAGACAGAGACAACAGTGCGTACAGACAGACAGAGACAACAGTGCGTACAGACAGACAGAGACAACAGTGCGTACAGACAGACAGAGACAACAGTGCGGACAGACAGACAGAGACAACAGTGCGTACAGACAGACAGAGACCAACAGACGATAAACAAACAAACACACAAACAAACAGACCTTTTTACAGACAGATGGATAGGTAGACAGACAGACAGAGACCAACAGACGATAAACAAACAAACACACAAACAAACAGACCTTTTTACAGACAGATGGATAGGTAGATAGACAGACAGAGACCAACAGACGATAAACAAACAAACACACAAACAAACAGACCTTTTTACAGACAGATGGCTAGGTAGATACACAGACAGAGAGATGACACAAGGCTACAAGAACCAGAAGAACGGTGGGGACATGTACAACTCACACAACTCAAATGCAAACAAAACAATTTTTTTTAAAAGAGTTGGGTTTTTGGTGGGTTTTTTCTCTCCAATATACAGAAGCACATAAACACACTGACATAACAAAGAAAGGGAGAACGTGGTACAATTGACCAAATTCACAATGCGGTAAACATCCACATTCATATGAAAAAACCCCATTTATTTCAATTCCTAAGAAGCGAACAATTCTTGGTGAGAATGTCTGTTCTTTGTTAGCTCTTCTGCAACCAACAACTCAGTAACAAAGATCGCTTAGTTCATTAACAATAGAAAGCAGCGGTACAAGTGTACAAAGAGTAATGCATTACACAGAACAAAAACCATATTACAATGGAACACCCATTTTAAGACCCCCCCCCCAATTTAAGACTTTTCCCCTTTTAAGACCTTGTCTTTTGGCAATTTGTGTTCAAGAGCCCTGTAAATTTACCCCCATTTTAAGACTCCCTCATTTTTAAGACCTTGTCTTTTCGCAATTTGTGTTCAAGAGCCCTGTAAATTTACCCCCATTTTAAGACTCCCTCATTTTTAAGACCTGTTTTTCTCAGATTTTCGGAGGTCCTCCACTGTAATCGCACTATTGGTGGTTTTCCGTCGATAATTACATGAATAACAAAAGTAGCTTAGTGCGTGATAACAAGATATACTCTTCACAGCCTTATTTTCAGGGCTATGTGTACCTGATTGGTTAATACATTTGTTTTAATTTTTTTTTAAACTTCCTTCGCGTGTAAATCGAATCAGACAAGCAGAGAGTTTGCCAGAACCAACCAAAACCAAAGTTCATGTCATTTCTTAGTCTGAATAATCAACTTATGCATTGTCCGATTGAGCTAACCAGACGGTGCATTAACCAGATTCAAAGATTCAAATTCCAGGGGATTTATCAGATTGATCAATCGGATGGCAGATTTAACAGATCCGAATTCTCGATGATTTCTAAAACTACCCAATCAGATGGCAGATTTAACAGATCCGGATTCCCGATGACTGCTCAACCTGGACAACCAGATGGCAGATTTAACAGAATCATGACTCCCCGATGATTTATTAACCTGGCCAATCAGATGGCAGATTTAACAGATCTGATTCCCCGATGATTGCTCAACCTGACCAATCAGATTGCAGATTTAACAGATTTAAATTCCCGATGATTTCTCAACCTGACCAATCAGATTGCAGATTTAACAGATTTAAATTCCCGATGACTGCTCAACCTGGACAACCAGATGGCAGATTTAACAGAATCATGACTCCCCGATGATTTATTAACCTGGCCAATCAGATGGCAGATTTAACAGATCTGATTCCCCGATGATTGCTCAACCTGACCAATCAGATGGCAGGGTAGGCGGAGCCAATCTGCAGGCCGGACTTATGATTGACATCCCAGGTCTGAATCCTGTAGCTGGTCCCGCCCAGCCTGACGTTACAAATGGCGCTGCTGAACTCGAAGGCACAGAGCGTGTAGAGGGCAAGGTCAAACTCCGGGCTGCTCCCGATGAAGAAGGACCCGAGAGACTTGACCGCGTCACGACTGGACTGGGACGGCCTCCATGCAAAGTTCGCTCCTGCCACGTCGGGCTGTGGGGAATGAGATCAAACAGTTTACACTGATTGTTTAGTAATGGGACGTAACTCGTATAATTCAGACTCTTACTCACACACACACACACACACACACACACATATATATATACATACCGACCGTGCACACATACACACACACACACACACACACACACACACACAATACACACTCACACACTCATTCTCACACACACGCGCGCACACACACAACCATACACATACACACACAAACAAACACACACACACACACACACACACACTCACACACACACACACACACACAACATTCACACACACACACACACACACACACACACACACACACACACACACAACATTCACACACACACACACACACACACACACACACACACACACACACACAGGACTCACCATAACCCTCCTGACATAACCATAGTAGTTCATACGTCCAATTCGCTCTTCTTCGTAGAACTGAATCCAGCTGTGGAAACCGGAAACGGATTTAGATCCACCGGAAACACGTAGCTCGCCCACCATCACGTGCTCAAAGCCGCTGCTATCCAAGATGGCGGAGGACGAACTGGAGCGGGGGTAAAGGTCAAACCACATGTTGTAAAACTTGGATCGGAAGTCGGACTCACTGCTAACTCGACCTGGTAACAGAAAAAGAGTAATTTCGTTATTAGAAGCTATTAATATTAGTATTGATGGTTGTGATTGTGTGGACCTGTGTGTTGACCTGTTTTGATTGTATTGATGAACTTACACAGGAAAAGAGTAAGTGACTGGCTGACTCAGTTACCGGTTGGACTTCCTTCAGTGTTTACTGAGTGTATGATTGACTTATCTTTCTTGGTTCCCTGTCTTCCCCCCGCGGGTTAGGGGGAAGAATTTACCCGATGCTCCCCAGCATGTCGTAAGAGGCGACTAACGGATTCTGTCTCTCCTTTTACCCTTGTTAAGTGTTTCTTGTATAGAATATAGTCAATGTTTGTAAAAATTTTAGTCAAGCAGTATGTAAGAAATACTTTGTACTGGAAACTTGCATTCTCCCAGTAAGGTAATACATTGTACTACGTTGCAAGCCCCTGGAGCAAATTTTTGATTAGTGCTTTTGTGAACAAGAAACAATTGACAAGTGGCTCTATCCCATCTCCCCCCTTTCCCCGTCGCGATATAATCTTCGTGGTTGAAAACGACGTTAAACATCAAATAAAGAAAGAAAGAAAGTTACCTGTCTGGGAGCTACCAGGTGAAATAAAGCTACGCGTGAGGTGGTCAATCAGGGAGCTATAGCAGGTGAAATAAAGCTATGCGTGAGGTGGTCAATGAGGGAGCTAGCAGGTGAAATAAAGCTATGCGTGAGGTGGTCAGTGAGGGAGCTAGCAGGTGAAATAAAGCTATGCGTGAGGTGGTCAGTGAGGGAGCTAGCAGGTGAAATAAAGCTATGCGTGAGGTGGTCAATGAGGGAGCTAGCAGGTGAAATAAAGCTATGCGTGAGGTGGTCAATGAGGGAGCTAGCAGGTGAAATAAAGCTATGCGTGAGGTGGTCAATGAGGGAGCTAGCAGGTGAAATAAAGCTATGCGTGAGGTGGTCAATGAGGGAGCTAGCAGGTGAAATAAAGCTATGCGTGAGGTGGTCAATGAGGGAGCTAGCAGGTGAAATAAAGCTATGCGTGAGGTGGTCAATGAGGGAGCTAGCAGGTGAAATAAAGCTATGCGTGAGGTGGTCAATGAGGGAGCTAGCAGGTGAAATAAAGCTATGCGTGAGGTGGTCAATGAGGGAGCTATAGCAGGTGAAATAAAACTATGCTTGATGTGGTCAATGAGGGAGCTATAGCAGGTGAAATAAAGCTATGCGTGAGGTGGTCAATGAGGGAGCTAGCGGGTGAAATAAAGCTATGCGTGATGTGGTCAATGAGGGAGCTATAGCAGTTTAAATAAAGCTATGCGTGAGGTGGTCAATGAGGGAGCTATAGCAGGTGAAATAAAGCTATGCGTGAGGTGGTCAATGAGGGAGCTAGCAGGTGAAATAAAGCTATGCGTGAGGCGGTCAGTGAGGGAGCTATAGCAGGTGAAATAAAGCTATGCGTGAGGTGGTCAATGAGGGAGCTAGCAGGTGAAATAAAGCTATGCGTGAGGTGGTCAATGAGGGAGCTAGCAGGTGAAATAAAGCTATGCGTGGGGTGGTAAATGAGGGAGCTATAGCAGGTGAAATAAAGCTCTGCGTGAGGTGGTCAATGAGGGAGCTAGCAGGTGAAATAAAGCTATGCGTGAGGTGGTCAATGAGGGAGCTAGCAGGTGAAATAAAGCTATGCGTGAGGTGGTCAATGAGGGAGCTAGCAGGTGAAATAAAGCTATGCGTGAGGTGGTCAATGAGGGAGCTATAGCAGGTGAAATAAAGCTATGCGTGAGGTGGTCAATGAGGGAGCTAGCGGGTGAAATAAAGCTATGCGTGATGTGGTCAATGAGGGAGCTATAGCAGGTGAAATAAAGCTATGCGTGAGGTGGTCAATGAGGGAGCTATAGCAGGTGAAATAAAGCTATGCGTGATGTGGTCAATGAGTGAGCTAGCAGGTGAAATAAAGCTATGCGTGAGGTGGTCAATGAGGGAGCTAGCAGGTGAAATAAAGCTATGCGTGAGGTGGTCAATGAGGGAGTTAGCAGGTGAAATAAAGCTATGCGTGAGGTGGTCAATGAGGGAGCTAGCAGGTGAAATAAAGCTATGCGTGAGGTGGTCAATGAGGAAACTAGCAGGTGAAATAAAACTACGCGTGAGGTGGTCAATCAGGGAGCCAAAGAATGAAGACATTATTGAATAAATGAATTACGTGAGTCGCTGAATGTTGAGTGACCGCGTATTGTCGTGAGGGAGGGAGTGCTTGGCTGACTGACGCACTGACTGAATCACTCACTCGATCACTCACTCGATAACTCACTTATGCCAGCCACCACTCGCGAGTGAACGGCTAATTTACATACGATAATAACATCAACAATCTAACAAAAATAAGCCATTGGGTGCTTTATGCTTGTGAAGAATCCCTAACGTTCACGCTCATTTCAATGGGGTTTTTTCAAGTTAAAAAAAGAATTGTGATAAACAAAGGGCAATAAGCGGTCTTCATGCAGACGACATATGTAATAAAGTAAGTGAGAGTTATTCGGAACCAGTCTCTGGCACCGGCACGGTTGGCCTAGTGGTAAGGCGTCCGCCCCGTGATCGGGAGGTCGTGGGTTCGAACCCCGGCCGGGTCATACCTAAGACTTTAAAATTGGCAATGTAGTGGCTGCTCCGCCTGGCGTCTGGCATTATGGGGTTAGTGCCAGGACTGGTTGGTCCGGTGTCAGAATAATGTGACTGGGTGAGACATGAAGCCTGTGCTGCGACTTCTGTCTTGTGTGTGGCGCACGTTATATGTCAAAGCAGCACCGCCCTGATATGGCCCTTCGTGGTCGGCTGGGCGTTAAGAAAACAAAACAAACAAAGTCTCTGGCACCTGAGGGCATAACAAGTATTGAAATCAACAAGCGACTTTCATCCTCTTCTAACAACAACAACAACAACAACAACAAATAATCAACCTTCACCACAGCCAACTTTTGCAGACCAAGTACTCGTAGGCCCGCAAAGAATCCCTAACGTTCATTTCAAAAAATGTTTTTTAAAGAAATGAATCAACCTTCCCCTCAACCAACCTTGGCAAAGCAGGAACTCGTAGAGCTTGTCAAAGATAGGCGTGGCTCTGATGAGGTTGTAGAAAGTGTCCATCTCGGCTCTCTCCTGGCTGTCGAGGAAGTCGGTGGAGCCGATGAAGTTGTTGTAGTTGTCGAGGAGCGCCACGAAAGCTGTGAACGTCGGTCTGGACGTGTAGGCTGCTTCGTCCACAGACGTGAAGAACCTGAGAGAGAAATATATCGATTGGACATTGGATTTCCCTTCTTTGAGCCATGTGACGTCAGAGGCCTACAAAACTTCATAATTATTTGGGCGTTTCAGGTTGACCGAAACTTCTAAGGAACTACAAAACACACGTCATGTGTTTGAATGGTCTCGTGGTCTCGGAGAACAATGACTGTCTCGATCTGTGTAAAATGTAATATGTTGGTCAAAAACGCAAATAGTCGATATTGTGTCACCCGTGACTCACTTTTTTTCTCCAATGTTCCAAATCATACGTTGCTATGCTCCAACCAAGACTGCAGATCTTGGCAAACGCGTGACGTAAAAACTACATTTGATGACGTTACCCGTACACGTTCCCGTACACGTGCTGAATAGTGCTGATCTAGATCTTGCTAATGGCACACTCCTCCCCATGAAAACTCTAGACGATTTCTGAAAATAACTCTGTCGGGTCAAGTTGTATGGGCTGTGAAAGAGTAGATACCTTTGCTTTTCCTCTGAAAAAAAACTTCACACGTGCTTTTATCCACGTGTGTCCGACACACCCCTTGCAAGTGGTTCCTCCAATGTTCGTCCGAGTAAAAAGCAAGGGCATTCACTCTTTCACAACTCATGCAAACCCGACAGTTATTTTCATAATTCGTCTATTGATTTATTTCTTTTGAGAGTTTTTTTTTCTTTTTCGTTTTTCTGTTGGTATGGCAGCATTGTCGGTCTTTGTGAGAGCCAGGGATTGTATTCGTAAAGTGATATCGGTCGCAAAATGGTTTGCTCTATCATAATTTTTCATATTCACGTTCATTGATTTTTATTTCTTTTGTATCGCTGGAAAGGTCGTGTTACTTCCTACCAGTGGAAAGTAACAGAGTCGCACTATACTCAGATGTGTGGGTGTTTAGAATAACCAAGGTGTTTTACGAGCCACAGTGATATGACCCGGGGGTGGGACATGGATACCATCACTACATAAAGTTGACCAGTGTCCGTCCCGGCACGGATTCGGACCCATGACCCGTGGATTTCAAGTCCAGTACTCTACCAACTGAGCCACCGGGAGCCCCCATCACTGGAGTATCTCGGAGGGAAAAAAACCAAGCTTTGAAAGATAAAGTGCAGCAGGTTATTCCCAATATCAAAATGCTCACTTGCTGGGAGCGCGGTCCACTGTGTTTCCATCAGACACAGAGCTCTGCCAGTTGACACTGTACTGTGATGACGTCAGACGGTTGATGTCGTTGCTCCAGAAGTACTCGCTGACGTCAGTAAGTGCGTCACAACTGCCGCCACCTCCTGTGTAGTTAAAATAAAATGTGCATACTACACTAATCTGTTGCAGCTATTGCGATTAAAGGTAGGTGTAAACAACAAGAATTTCTTTAAATTTAAAAGCTAACAGGATTGTTCTGACACAACATATGACTTGAAAGAGTTACGTGCCAATATACATGTCCCTGTAGTTTATGCATGCATGCGTGAGTCCGTGCGCGCGTGAGTCCATGCGTACGTGTGTCCGTGCGTGCAAGTGTGTGCGTGCAAATGCGTGTTTAGGGAAGGCGAGTTGTTGATTGGAGGGAATAAAGACACACAGCTAAGTGTGCATGTTCAACAAGTACAGGGTACCTCCATTGCCGTTGCAGACATCCTGGTAGTCCGAGCAACAGTCGCCGTAGTCCACACAGGGCGGGTTGCACTGACACGGCTTGCTGGAGTCTGTCCCGAACCCACACCGGTCTTTGCACGATCCCACTGTCAACACATCAGTCAATCAATCAATCAATCAATTAAACAACCGTTCAATCACACGGCTTGCTGGTGTCTGTCCCGAATCCACACCGCTCTTTGCACGACCCCACTGTCAACACATCAGTCAATCAATCAATCAATCAATTAAACAACCGTTCAATCACACGGCTTGCTGCTGTCTGTCCCGAACCCACACCGCTCTTTGCACGACCCCGCTGTCAACACATCAGTCAATCAATCAATCAATCAATTAAACAACCGTTCAATCACACGGCTTGCTGCTGTCTGTCCCGAACCCACACCGCTCTTTGCACGACCCCGCTGTCAACACATCAATCAATCAATCAATCAATCAATTAAACAACCGTTCAATCACACGGCTTGCTGTTGTCTGTCCCGAACCCACACCGGTCTTTGCACGATCCCACTGTCAACACATCAATCAATCAATCAATCAATTAAACAACCGTTCAATCACACGGCTTGCTGGTGTCTATCCCGATCCCACATCGCTCGTTGCACGATCCCACTGTCAACACATCAATCAATCAATCAATCAATTAAACAACCGTTCAATCACACGGCTTGCTGGTGTCTGTCCCGAATCCACACCGCTCTTTGCACGATCCCACTGTCAACACATCAGTCAATCAATCAATCAATTAAACATCCGTTCAATCACACGGCTTGCTGGTGTCTGTCCCGAACCCACACCGCTCTTTGCACGACCCCACTGTCAACACATCAGTCAAACAACCATTCAAACAATCATTAAATCAATCAACACATCATTCAAACTATCATTCAATCACACGGCTTGCTGCTGTCTGTCCCGAACCCACACCACTCTTTGCACGACCTCACTGTCAACACATCATTCAAACAATCATTCAAACAATCATTCAAACAATCATTCAAACAATCACACAATCAATCAAACAATCAATTAATAAATCAATCAATCAAACATTCAATCAATCAATCAAACAACCGTTCAATCACACGGCTTGCTGCTGTCTGTCCCGAACCCACACCGGTCTTTGCACGATCCCACTGTCAACACATCAATCAATCAATCAATCAATTAAACAACCGTTCAATCACACGGCTTGCAGGTGTCTGTCCCGAACCCACATCGCTCTTTGCACGATCCCACTGTCAACACATCAATCAATCAATCAATTAAACAACCGTTCAATCACACGGCTTGCTGGTGTCTGTCCCGAACCCACACCGCTCTTTGCACGATCTCACTGTCAACACATCAATCAATCAATCAATCAATTAAACAACCGTTCAATCACACGGCTTGCTGGTCTCTGTCCCGAACCCACACCGGTCTTTGCACGATCCCACTGTCAACACATCAATCAATCAATCAATCAATTAAACAACCGTTCAATCACACGGCTTGCTGGTGTCTGTCCCGAACCACATCGCTCTTTGCACGATCCCACTGTCAACACATCAATCAATCAATCAATTAAACAACCGTTCAATCACACGGCTTGCTGGTGTCTGTCCCGAACCCACACCGGTCTTTGCACGATCCCACTGTCAACACATCAGTCAATCAATCAATCAATCAATCAATCAATTAAACAACCGTTCAATCACACGGCTTGCTGGTGTCTATCCCGATCCCACATCGCTCGTTGCACGATCCCACTGTCAACACATCAATCAATCAATCAATCAATTAAACAACCGTTCAATCACACGGCTTGCTGGTGTCTATCCCGATCCCACATCGCTCGTTGCACGATCCCACTGTCAACACATCAGTCAATCAATCAATCAATCAATCAATCAATTAAACAACCGTTCAATCACACGGCTTGCTGGTGTCTGTCCCGAACCCACACCGCTCTTTGCACGACCCCACTGTCAACACATCAGTCAAACAACCATTCAAACAATCATTAAATCAATCAACACATCATTCAAACTATCATTCAATCACACGGCTTGCTGCTGTCTGTCCCGAACCCACACCGCTCTTTGCACGACCTCACTGTCAACACATCATTCAAACAATCATTCAAACAATCATTCAAACAATCATTCAAACAATCACACAATCAATCAAACAATCAATTAATAAATCAATCAATCAAACATTCAATCAATCAATCAAACAATCAATCATTCAATCACACGGCTTGCTGGAGTCTGTACCAAACCCACACCGGTCTTTGCACGATCCCACTGTCAACACATCAATCAATCAATCATTCAATCACACGGTTTGCTGGAGTCTGTACCAAACCCACACCGGTCTTTGCACGATCCCACTGTCAACACATCAATCAATCAATCATTCAATCACACGGTTTGCTGGAGTCTGTACCGAACCCACACCGCTCGTTGCACGACCCCACTGTCAACATATCAATCAAACAATCATTCATTCAATCATTGAATCAAGCATTCAATCAATCTTTCAAACAATCTTCCAATCAATCATTCAAACAATCATTCAAACAATCATTCAAACAATCGTTCAAAAAATCATTCAAACAATCAACGATAGAATTTAGTATCAAATCAAATATTCAATCACATTAATTGAAATTCAACTGAAATTAATATAAATAAAACAAAATAAAAATCCTAAAAAAGTAAAATCAAAGAAAGTAAAATAAACACAAATAAATCCAAATTATCAAATGTGCCACAAACTTATCTGGCATAAATATGATAAAAACAGAATACCAAGAAACAAAATACCTGGTATAAATGTGATAGTTCTAAACAAAATACCAACAACAACAAAAATAAATGTAAAAAAAACAAGTCGCGTAAGGCGAAATTACTACATTTAGTCAAGCTGTCGAACTCACAGAATGAAATTGGACGCACTGCATTTGTTCACCAAGACCGTATAGCATCGCCAGTCACCCACTCAGCGGAAAAGGCAGTGAAATCGACAAGCCAGTATAGCGCGGAAGTGGTTGCGCTGAGCGGGCTAGCTCACTTTTCTGTACCTCTATTCTTTTTAACTTTCTGAGCTTGTTTATAAATTCTAATCCGACTTAGGTCGACCAAATGTCGCCCTAAAGCCCCCATTTTACAACACTTTCGATTTAGGGCGACCGAGCCCCAAGTTTTGGCGTCTTTTTCTCCAATTCCATTGGCCTGACAACATTGACCCCATGCGCTATCGAGGAGACAGTGCCTAACGTATCTTGCTTGTAAATCGCATCAAGTTGGGATTTACTGTTTGAGCACAAAATTGAATAAGTGAGTTTGAGACTTAGGCCGTCCTTTGCAAAAAAGGGTCTTTAGTCAACCACGATACTTATACAAATATTTTTTTAACTGAGTGTAAACATATCATCATCATTAAGGCGACGATGTAAAACACCTATATCTTAATTTTGACTGATTTTCGCAGTCAATTCATGACTGTTGGGTGTAGGTCAATTAGCAAATGTAATTACAAAATTTAGTTAATATTGCTTTAAAAACAATAGCCATAAAACCCCTTTTTACAATGGTCGCCCTATAGGCGGATTTATACTTATATATATGTGTGTTTTTGGAATCAGGAACCGACAAGGAATAAGATGAAATTGTTTTCAAATCGATTTCGAAAATTTGATTTTAATCAGAATTTTCATATTTTTAATTTTCAAAGCTTGTTTTTTAACCTAAATATAACATATGTATATGCTTTTGGAATCAGAAAAATGATGAAGAGTAAGATGGAATTATTTTTGGATCGTTTTATAAATTAAAAAAATGTAATTACAATTTTCAGATTTTAAATGACCAAACTCATCAATTAATTTTTAAGCCTCCTAACTAAAATGCAATACCAAAGTCCGGACTTTGTCGAAGATTGCTTGATCAGAATGTCAATTAATTTGGTCAACAAATGAGGGCGTGACAGTGCTGCCTCAACTTTCACTTAAATCCGGATATGACGTCATCAAAGACATTTATCGAAAAAATGAAAAATAACGTACTCCGAAACTCTCTTGTGAAGTTTCATGAAAATCGCTGTAGTAGTTTTCTCGGAATCGCTCTACACACACGCACACACACACATACACCATGCACAACCCCCCTCGTCTCGATTCCCCGTCTATGTTAAAACATTTAGTCAAAACTTGACTAAATGTAGAAATGATCGTGAATGAAAGAGAAAAAATAAATATTACTCACAGCAGACTTGCTGATAATCATGGCAGCAGTCTCCAAAGTTGACGCAGACTGTGTTGCACTGACAGGGCTTGGTATTATCGGTGCCTGGTCCACACCTTCCCTCACAGCTGTTGTCTGCACACAAAGCATCACTTCATACAATCAACACAGGCTGTGTTGCACTGACTGGGCTTGGTATTATCGGTGCCTGGTCCACACCTTCCCTCACAGCTGTTGTCTGCACACAAAGCATCACTTCATACAATCAACACAGACTGAGTAACACTGACAGGGCTTGGTATTATCGGTGCCTGGTCCACACCTTCCCTCACAGCTGTTGTCTGCACACAAAGCATCACTTCATACAATTAACACAGGCTGAGTAACACTGACAGGGCTTGGTTTTGTCTGTGCCTGGTCCACACCTTCCCTCACAGCTGTTGTCTGCACACAAAGCATCACTTCATACAATCAACACAGACTGAGTAACACTGACAGGGCTTGGTATTATCGGTGCCTGGTCCACACCTTCCCTCACAGCTGTTGTCTGCACACAAAGCATCACTTCATACAATTAACACAGACTGAGTAACACTGACAGGGCTTGGTTTTGTCTGTGCCTGGTCCACACCTTCCCTCACAGCTGTTGTCTGCACACAAAGCATCACTTCATACAATTAACACAGACTGAGTAACACTGACAGGGCTTGGTATTATCGGTGCCTGGTCCACACCTTCCCTCACAGCTGTTGTCTGCACACAAAGCATCACTTCATACAATCAACACAGGCTGTGTTGCACTGACTGGGCTTGGTATTGTCTGTGCCTGGTCCACACCTCCCCTCACAGCTGTTGTCTGCACACAAAGCATCACTTCATACAATCAACACAGACTGAGTAACACTGACAGGGCTTGGTATTATCGGTGCCTGGTCCACACCTTCCCTCACAGCTGTTGTCTGCACACAAAGCATCACTTCATACAATTAACACAGACTGAGTAACACTGACAGGGCTTGGTATTATCGGTGCCTGGTCCACACCTTCCCTCACAGCTGTTGTCTACACACAAAGCACTAGTTCATCTCAACAAAAAGCTGCAGTTACAGATACAATATAGTGTTGAACTGTTGGTAAATTTCATAGCTCTTGTAGGTTTTTTTAGGGTTTGCTTTTAGTTTTTGTACTTTCAATGTTCTGTCAGGCAGTAACAGTTCAGAGACATCCTGCTTGCTGCCGCGCGAGCAGAGACAATTGTCCCTCTTTATCTTCACTGGGCGGGCAGCAAAACCCTTCCACACTGGGTTGTAAAGGAATAATCCGAAAGCAAAAGGGGCCCTCAGATCCCTTCCAAAGTTATATCACCAGATTCTGCAGTACAAAGTTATATCATAAGATTCTGCAGTACAAAAAACGCCACCGCGCAGGAGGACTAATTTCATTTTGGAAAAGCAAGGATTTAAATGTTTAATCTAAAGTTAAAAAAAATAGGCCCCAAAAAGTGCACCCTTTTGAGGGTTCGGATGGGTTACTTTCACTGAGTTACTTCCCTTGTGTATGTACGTGATGCGGTTACTAGGCTGCGGCGTCGTTGACGGCTCTTGCTGTCTTACCGCCAGGCAGCGCTTCTTGTCTTCTCTTTGTTTTATACACCGGAGAGAAGCAGCACCCTGAAACGCGCATTCACTCTCTTTGATTTGAATACATTAACATACTTATGGTGCATTTTCCTATGATGAACCTTCTTTTTACAGTGATAGACCTGATAGTAAATAGTTTTAAGCATGGAAGTTACCATGTGAACTTAAGGGGAGGAGCTACCTTCAAATACACCGTTTTTCTCTTCCAAGTCATTTGACCACAACATTCATAAAACAGAACTGTTTGTGTTAAAAGTTGGTCAGTGTATTGGAAGGTAGCTCCTCCCCTTAAAAAGGAAACAAACTTGCATCGGTGTCGAATAGCATTAACTTCTGAAGAGACGATACACAATAACCAACCAACCAACCAACCAACCAACCAACCAACAATGGTGCTTTTTCCAGCAAATAGTGCTGCGTGCGTATAGATTAACGCACAGTGGATGTAATTTATCGGATACTTCAGATTCGTCAAATTCGCCAGAAACTGCCCCCAACGGTCAGAATAATAATAATATAATAATAATAAAGGAGCATTTGTATAGCGCAACATCATAACTTTACAATTATGCTCATTTGCGCTTAACACATTTAAAATTAAAACACAGTTATACAAGCATTTACATAATAG